>NC_067284.1:71919439-72049439 GCF_020740795.1 Apus apus | reverse complement strand
CTTCAGTAGCAAGCGCTGACAATTTGGGGCTGATAATGTCTTTACAAACACATCTACCCTCCTCCTTCATTTTCTCTTTCCTCCTCTCCCTCTCTTTTTAGTCACGATTTCCCGAGATAAATGACTGCGCATTTGATGGGTGTGTGAGATGTGGCCCATCCGGCTGCTGTAACACAGCCCTGTCCATGCGATGCGAGCTGTACCGGTTGTGCTAAGAAACGAGCGGGCAAGTAATTTTTTTAATTATTTATTTTATTTTGTAAACGGTTTGTGTTGCTTTAAGAAGCAGAGGGGGTTATTTTATTACTGGTCCAAAACAGTGTTCGATCTTCCAAGTTAAACTTTTGGGGACCCACACCCTCCCCTCTTCATTTGGCGTAAACACAGAGGTTGGAAGAAGAGAACGTGAAGTACTCAATTTTTTGTTGTTGTTATTTGTTTTTGAAAGGAGGGAGAAAAGGAGCGCAGCTCCTCTCCGCGGCGAGGTGCCGGGCTGGGAAGCAGCAAACTTTTCCGAGGAGGCGAGGGAACCGGAGCCTGCTGGGTTCTTCCCCGCATCCCGCTGGATCTGCCAGCAGCTCCCGACAGCAGAAAGTTACCTGCTCTGCAGCAGCAGCAGCAGCCGTGCAGTCGCTTGCTCCTGAATTAAACACAACTCTTAATGATGTAGCATTATCAACAAGGGACACTTGATTGACTGATCTAGGTATGATATATGTGCTGGGCGTCTAAATTAAATATTAAGTGAAATACTTAGCTCTAATTAGAAATTGTAACCTAGCAATGAAAACTTGAAGAAACAAATTCCGGGGGGGACGGGAAGGGGAGGGGGGTGCGTGGAGGAGGGGACAGCCTTTAAACACGGCAGTGAGGAAAGTAGCGGTGATGTGTACAGAGGCTGACATATTAGCAACGAGCAGCAACTTTGAAATGATTGACGTATCATTAGAGCCATAAGGCTGGTTTTAGTAATTTCTCTTCAAGGAAAAAAAAAAAAAAAAAAAAAAAAAAAAAGCGAAGGACCTCGCCGACAAGTTTATTTATGAGCACATTAAACCAAGGAGAAACATAATTAGACCGGGGCAAACGAGGGAAGGCGGGGGGCGGGAATCTGTCGACAAATTTAACAAGAAAAGATCCGAAAAGCAGCGACAATGCAGCTCGGGGCTTCTCTGGGAGATGGAGCTGTTAGAGCTAGATGCCTTCTCCCCCGAGTGTGCCTTCCCAAGGTAAACAAGCACACAGTTGCCTCAACTTTCTCCTTTAGTAAAAAGTTCCTGGTGTGACGGAAAATTTGAATATTTTATCAGTCTCTTGTAGTGACCCTCATTAGGTGGGCATCCTGCTAAGGCCCTGGCGTTACAAGAAAGCTGCCCAATCAGAGCATTTGCACGCCTTGTTAGCGATGGTTAATGAAGCTTCCCCATGCACTCAAAGAAAGGCCCCCTCGATGTAGATTTACCTTATGTCAACTCGTTACTTCTAATGAATCGCATCAAAATTCTTCCCTGAATGGGGCCGAGGCAGCCGGACCAGGATCCCCTCCCCGCCCGGCGGAGCCCACCCTTGCCACAGCCGGCACTTTAGCGGAGCATCCGAGACCGAGGTGACGGGCGCAGTTTGGCGGCGGGGAGGGGGAGAAGAGGCTGAGGGAGGGGACGGAGCGTGCGGCCGGCAGCGGCGGGGGCACCGCAGTCCTTGGGAGGCGGGGTGGGGGGGGGGGGCGCGGCCCAGCTCCGGCTCCCGGCGAGGGCAGCGACTGCGGAAGCTTCGCCACTGGCAGGTAGACGTTTGCTCTTCGCCTCTAATTTCCAGCCCCCCACCCCAACCCCCCATCTTCCCGTCCCTCCGGGCTAGCATTTTAAAATCAATTAGTATTTTCATTTCTTGAGGTGAATTATTCAAACAAATGTTTGGGGAGACCCTGAGGGAGAATTTGGCCGTGACAAAAGGTTTGATTAGCTTTATTTCTCCCCAAAAGCAACAAAGGCGCAGTGCTGCGAGAACAATCCGCTACATCAGGGCATGTTCAATTAAATGAAAGTCATTAGCTTCGCCGTGAAAGCACTACCTTTAAAATCAGATGGGGAGGGCGGGAAGGGGGGGGGGCTTTCTCTAATAATTGTGGCAGTAGGATTTAATGCCCTCCCTCCCCCTATACACACAAAGGCCTCCAAAAAGAAGGAGAGAGAGAGAAAGAGAGAGAGGAAAAAACCACAAACCCATCCCAACACTTTACCCTTTGGAAATTTGTTCTCAGTCTAAACAATAGGAAGCCCATAATGCAGATTATAACACTCACTGACTCGAATCCATTATCTGCCCTCCACACTGTCTATATATTGATTTCCATATACTTTCTATTGCTCTCAATGACTGAGCAAAGCTCTAGTTAAGAGCCCGCGACACACAGGAGCGCTGCTTGAATTACATCTCACCATTACACGCCGGAGCCGGTTGTGAACACGAAATGCTCCCACTTTCTCGGTGTAGCTGTGAACAAGCACACGACACCCCCCTCTCCCTTCCTCAAAGAAGCAGGCGGCTGGGCAGAGCCGGGGCGCTGCCCCGAGGCCCCCTCCCGCTGCGGGGAGCCAGCGGATCCCCCCGCGAGGGCACGTCTGGGTACGCACGCCTGTGTCAGAGGGAGAAATCCCGGTACCCGTGCCCGGTGACCCCTCGTCTCGAGAGAGCCAGATCCGTCTGCGGGGAAGGGGGTCTCGGTTCCCCGTGCCCCTCGGGGCGCAGAGCCAGCAAAGCCAGGCGGGCAGAGCAGGGGAGCTGAGTTCCCCCCATTAGCCTGTAGCCCCTCTCTCCATCCCTGAGCTGAGGGATCACGGTCGTTTCTTTAACTCTGAGACCCAGCAGAGCAGAACTTTGTCGAGGCAGGATCCTCCGGGTGGTAAGTTTGATACTTGGATTAAGATCACTTCCTCATGGGCTCTTGTAGTATGCGTGTGTGTGTGAAGAGAGAGAGCGAGCTAAGCCGAAAATGACCATAAAATAGAGAGAAGAAACCACCTAAGGTTCAAGGCCGTTTTTTGGGAAATGCTCTTAAAGAGAGGTGAGGTGGGAGCGGGAGGCCGGCGGGCTGAGCACCCGGAGAGCAATGGAGGTGCCCCTGCCTCTTCGCAACCTTCCCCATCAGGGCATCACGCCAAGCAGAGGGGAAGGAGGTATCGAGAGGGTTAAAGTGCCCAGAGAGAAGCCGAAATTTGGAAACGAGTGTGTGTGTTGGGGGGAGGGGGAGTAAGGCGGTAATTCTGCTGCTGTAAGGACCCCAAATAATCCACTCGGAACCTGCATAGATCGGGGAGATCCGGGACAGCGTCTTAAATGGTCACATCTTCCCCGCCCCCTTTTCTTTTACCGTAATGAAGATTGTTAATTTGTTTCAAGGCAGTGCTCTGGGCTGATAAGTTTTCCCCCGGTAATATTTTAAAATTTAAATACCAGCAGGTGCAAATTCACTCTACTTAAGGGTATAAAAATAATGCCGAAATTCAAGAGCACAAGAAGTTGTCCTTTGTATTGTGATTTATAAAAGGCAAATTGCGCTATGCATAGCCAACTATTTACCAAAAAACTCCAACCCCCAGAGCCCTGAAAGTGCTAAATTCTTCTTAATGATGCCGAAGGTGAAGTTGTGTCATATTGGACAAAATGGGCATTATTCTTTGTCATGCAAATCACCCTTCACTTGACCTCAGGTTAGAGGATAATGTTCATTCTTAGTTCACACTAAAACTTATTTAAATCAGAGAGCTGAAGAATCATTTCAGAAAATCCGCGTACTAAAGTGAAGAGGACTTAGGGATCTTCATTCAAAAAACATGGGTTACGAGCGTGTACTTAAAAAAAAAATAATCCGTATTTGCTGCAAAATTCCAGGATTAGGAGTTTTTTATTTAATAAAGTTATGCTCCTTGGATTCGTGAGAATCTTGTATATAATTTCGCGTAAAAAAGATTAAAAGAAAGGAAAAGATATGAATCAAAGGAGCTATAGATACACAAAAGACCTCCAAGTAACAATTACTCTAATACATATTTTAAAATAGGAAAAGAAATGAAAAGGTATTTAACAATTGGGTAAAACAGAAATGAAGGTTTGATAAAGAAGATGCAGCTTGCGGTGCTGTTTCATTCGATAAACATACTTTTGGCATGGAGTGACAGGATATGTTATTTTGACACAAAATGAAAGCGTTACTGCAGATATAGAGACATAGATATACACGAAGACAGCTGTATACACTCATTTATAAATTAGTGGGTGCACGTGGAAGGAAATCCGAGCTTCTCTGCTTTCCAAAGCGAAGCTGAAAAATACCCCATAGGTGAGGCGCTGGGCTGAGGTAGGTTTAATATTGGAGTGAAAGAGATTATTTGAAATCAAATAAAAATTCGACACACACTGACCCATTAGAGGATTTAGCGGTGAGCAGGGAGAGATTTTCCAGGTCTTTTGTCGCTAATGTTTCAGTGCTAGGCGCTAACTTTAAGAAAAGTGTCAGTAGAATAACAAATTGAGGGCATGAAAGGCCACGGAGAGAAAGCAAGCAAGGATGCTCTTGACTTCTTAGCAGTTGCTTAGAAAGGATCTCGAGCTTAATATGGGGACTCAATCAGCGGAGAGCACAAAGCTGGGGAAAGGGGGAGAGGAAAGTTGGGCTCAGCACGTGCACTTTGGTCAAGTCGCTTGAGTGAGCACCGGAGGGGGAGCTGCGCGGAGCCCCGCCGAGCCTCGCTTCCCCGCCGCTGCACCCCCTGCTCCCTGCACCGGGCGCTCGCCGGCACCGCCCGCCCGGCCCGGGGCTGGAGAACCAGGACCTTGGGGGTGCCGGGAGCTGTGTTAAACTGCTGAAATACAAGTGCCACTCTTGCGCCTCTGCGGGAGAGCAGAGAAAAGGCGCCTGGCTCGGGGCAGGCTCTGGAGATGTGCCGGGGTATCCCGGCACACCGGAGTCCAGGCTGCCGCCGAGGTGGAGAACTAAGGCAGAGCAGGATTTGCCCCTTTACAGCAGAGCCAGCAGTAGATTTTGTTGAAATAAGCCGTTATCAAACTCGATCTTTCTGTGAGAAACAGCCGATTTTTAAGCCCGGCTGTAAAGATTTTTAACAGCTTAGCGAATATCACAGATAAGGGAAATCTGGAAGATGCTCCCAGGACAGCAGTCCTTAATGGGCTTCTTCAGCGGCGGAGGGAGCTCCGTTCTGTTTCCTCTGAGTATTATACTGCAGACAGGATTCGATATATACTCTATTTAATCTTGCTCTGTGACAGAGCTGTTTAAGTGTATACCGTGCCTACATTCTTTGTATCAAGACCAAAAGGATGCATTGTTGAAAGAAAACTATTCAAAATCTTTCATCTGATAGAAACGATCCAGCAACTGCGAGGCAGCTACAGCACAATGGTTCTGTCTACATAATAGGTATCTCATAAAAATACAGCGTGTCATTGCAACAAAAAGTTAAAAGTCTTAAATGTATCCATCTTATATATTGCATGAAGTCAATAATATTCTAACCTTGCCTGCACCCCGCCATTAAATGGTACACGGCACTTTAAAAACGAGGGCATTATGAATGAAATCCCAGTCTCTAGCAGAGAGAGGGGAGCAAGGTAAGTTAAGCGAGGACCATTACGGATGTAATGACCTCAGGGTAAATATTCATTAGGAAGAGGAGATTTCTTTTCTAATACCCAGTCTATTTTCTTTGGAATGCAATATCACGCAGCCTAATGTAGTAGCAAGACTCAAGATTTAAAAGATTATTTCCAAGTGTGTTGGGTGGAGTTTGGGGGATTTTTTTCCAGACACTTTCCTCAAGTGGGACGCAGAAGCCAAGAATAGGTATTTGGTGGGGGTTTTTTGCTTTGCTTTATTTTGTTTGGGTTTTTTTTTGTTTGTTTGTTAGGTTTGTTTTGGATTTGGTTTTGTTGTTGTGGTTGTGGGGTTTTATTTTGTTTTGTTTTGTTTTATCACCTTTCTCATTTTTTGGGCAGCTGGAGAAGCTTGTTCCTTGCTTAGCCCCCGGTAGGAGAAAGCAGACAACATCTAAGCAGCGCGGTTAGCAGCCCTGCTCCTCTCTCTTCCCTTGGTAGGTGCACTTAGCAGGCGGAAAGGGAGACTGCATACAACCCTGGGGACTGAGTTTGCCTCCTGAACTACACTTCTCTTTCTGAAGAGCTTCGACCCCCAAACCAACTGAGAGTGGCGCTTTAAAGTAGCTGTGAACAGCGCTCCCGTGCCTCAACAGGGTCACATAGGAGAGTTGAGCTTTTTAATTTCCAGACACAAGGAATTACTTCCTCGGAGCCCGTTTTTTTTGGTATTTTTTTGTTTGTTTGGTTGGTGTTTTGGGGTTTGTTTTGTTTCGTTTAGTTTGGTTGGTTGGGTTTTTTGTTTGTTTGTTGTTTGTTTTGGGTTTTTTTTAGGAATAGAAAAAGGGAAGAGGGTCTGATTCCCTGATAGACACAGAAAGAGAAAGGGGGGGGAGAAAGGCCGAGCCGGTGCAAATCTGGCTGTGGGAGACCGCCCTGTCCTCCCAGCCTCTCTGTTGTCCCCGGCTGGATGGCGGCCGGGGGCTGTGGGGAGTCCAGGGGCTGCGGGTGCTGCCGCCGGCCCGGCCAGAGCCCTCGCCCCGTGTTGCAGCCAACGGGCGTGTCGCCTGATGTGACCTTCAGGAGCACATTTTAACTGGTAAACGGCGAGAAAAGTGCTTCCCTGGCTCGTAGGCGCCATATTAACGCCGGGAGCTGGGACTGGGGAGGAGGGAGGGAGGGTTCGCAGTTGGTCTAGTTTTCCGCAGTTGGTAATTCAGACTGGACGAGCTGTCGACGGCTCCACAAAAACAAATAGTACTTTGGGATTCTTCTCCCCCTCTTTGCCACGCTTCCTCCCGAGGGGATGCGCTTTGTTACATTGATCCCTGCTCTGGGACCCTAAAAAGCATCCTCCCTTTCCCCGCCCGATGAGGAAGGGGGCGGGCGAAGGGGCGATTACCGGGGGCGCGGTATGCCAGGGGGTCGCCCCGACACTCGCTTTGCCGGTGACTTCGGGCAGCATTTGAGATCGCCCAGCTCCCCTCGACCCTGCTGCTTGCCCGGGCAGGTGTGGGAAGACGCCCCAAGCCCCTCTGCCCTCCCCGCAACCCCCGTTTGTGTTGGGGAGACTGCGAGCAGCAAAATAAGAAAACACTCTCCATCTTCCCACGTGCAAAATGATTTCCCAAGCTGTGGGTCTGCACTCTGCTGAGTTCTCCGCTCCCCCAGCTCGCACGGAGACCTGCTGCTTAATCAACGGCGCTGTTTTGTCTTTTTTATTTTTTTTTTTTAATGTGAAAACCAAACAAAAATAAACCCACAAACTTTTGCAGATGGGCAGAAATGGACGAAGCAACACCGCGATCGTGGTGACGACAAAAAGGACAGTGCAGCTCCTTCCCAGGGCCACAGGGCCGGTGCAGTCCTAAAGGTTCAAGTCCCCCTCAGGATTTCGGAAGAAAGGCAGCCCAGCCCAGCTCCGCCACGTAAAAATCGCCATTGTAATTCTGGGTTGTTTTTTTTTTGGTTGGTTTTTTTCGGTTTGTTTTTCCTTTACCTTTTCCTTTTTCCTTTGCCCTGTTTTCCAGCCTGCGGTTCCTGAAGGTCAGATGGGGAGGTCATGGCTTTGCAACCCCTATAAATAGATTTTGATATTTAGACAGCTATTGTTACTCAATATTAACTTACAGGATAATGGCGAGAGATACCGTATGCGCTGAACCTGTTATTCACGAGTGAGCAGCATCTGTCGAATACAATTCTCGTCTCTTCGCCCTCTTTGGCTATAGCGCAAATCAATAGGGCGGAGGACGTCTTGGGGCTGGGGTGGGGCTGGTGATCAGGACGACTCCGCGGGGACTCTGTTGCGAGTACAGTGCTGAAACTATACAGGGACTTCAGAGAGCTGAAGTCAAGAGCCCAGGTGGGCACAGAGCAGCTCTAAGCGATTAGAGGAGCAATTCAATAGCGGCTGGCAGAGAGCTTCCAGAGTCAGGTTTATTCTAAGGGTTCTGACACTTCGTTTTAAAACGCGATGAATGCTGCTGAGGTGGAAGGGTTTGCCCTCTGCACCCGTTTCTGGCTTTAAAGGTCGTGGGTTTCAGGAAGACTTGGAGCTCACCACTAACCCTCTCGCTGTTCATAGAACATTGAAGGGAAGGCAAGCTGTGGGTAATACTTTGAGGGAGCACTAAGACTTCTTGTTTCTGTTTTACAGAGCATCTCCTCTAATGTTTGACCCCAAATCCTCCTCTGCCTTCTGCCACCTGCAAGACAGAATGGTTTTTACATTCCCCAGATGTTCTGGAAACCGGCACTTTTCTTGCTGGTGCGATTCAAATTAAATTCACGGCCGGGTCTGCAGTTGAGGCTTTAGAGTAAAAACACCCGCACGCGGGTACCCACCAGGATGCGCCGCAGACACTTTGGTAGCAGCTGGACCCCCCGTGTGCCCCATTCGCCGGCAGCGGCAGTGGCAGTATGGGGGGAGGGGGGGGTTGCAAACGGGACTTGGGGGGCGTGGGGAGTTACGGGGCTGGCCAGACCCTTTCGGGATGGGCAGAGGAACGGGGTCAGGCTGAAAGCACCACTTTTGCTTCCCTCATGTTGCTGGTTCACGTGTAGGTCTTGCGCCTCCTGCAAATCAGAAACCCCGAGTCACTGTCGAGACCGCAGCTCTAGAAACTAGTTGCAATGAAGATCTTCTGTAGCAGGACGGCAGAACACCCACACGTTTTCATCCACTTACATGGGCATGGGGGGGTCATGAAGAAGGCCGATTATTGCTTGCCTGTGAATTTTGTGGTTAAAAGAGGTAGCCTGGTGAAGGGGAGGTAGGAGAGAGGGGCTGAGCGGTTTAATTCAATCAATAAAGTGCCTGAAAGAGTTGGCGAGATTTGATTCTCTTCTTTGCTCGTTTACTCACTCTTTAACGTTCAAGCGTAGCATCTGGTACGTGTGCATATGTGTTTCAGGAGGTTGATGTGCTCCTTATATTATAGGAAAAGGGATTATTGCCAAAGAAGAGACACGAAACAGGGAGTTTTAAGACGCTGCGACTCCCTGAAGCCTTGCGGTTTTACAAGCAACCCAAGCAACAGCGAAAGAAACTTTCTGTCAGAAGTTTCCTGAGGCTCAGGAGAGATGAGCGCGTCTCGCAAACCCGGTCTTTGTCCCAGCGGGGAGGAAGTCTCAGGAGCTGCCACCGGCATCCCGCTGGCTCCGGTCGAGACCGAGACACTGGGCGCAGGGCTGGCGGGGCACGGGGGCAGAGCAAGAGCCCAGGAGTCCCAAGCAGGGAGCAACCCCGTCCTCCTGCAGTGCGGCCCGAGGCAACGGTGAGCACGCTTTGCCTGTGGAGGGGACCTGGAACACTGATGGCAGGAGCACAACGGAAGGGACGAACGAACGCGACTTTTCTGGGTAGTTTCTAAACTCGCCAGGGAAGAAAGATGCCTCCTGTGCCCACCGGCCTCTTGCGCCGCGTGTTTCTCCCCGGCAGCTCCGGAGGGTGCCGGGAGGTGCCCGACGCTGCACAGCTGCGGCACAGCACCCCCGAGGCCGTGACCCAAGGGGTGCAGGGTGAAGATCCTGTGCTCCCCTCATCTCGGGTCTCTCTTTGACCTGATGGGCTGCTTAAGGCGAGTTGTTAGGGAAGTTGTCCTTGTAAGTGAAATCGGAGATTTGGTGAGGTGCAGTCCCCATACATTTTTAACCACAGTGATTACTAAATTAATAGCAGACCCTAAGACAGATGTCAAAACGTCTTGAAAATGTTTATCTGTGAATAATTGAGAAGGTGGCAAGACGCATTATCTGATTGTATAATGAAATATGTATGAGGAACAGCTGTTTGCAATAGTCACCTCGCCTTGTTTCATTAGCCTAGAGCCTCCCCTTTGAAGAAGCGCTTCCCTGAAGTTGCCCATTCAGCGTCGGCCGCAGCCGAGCGGTGCCCGCAGGAGCCTCAGCGGGAAAGGGAGAACCTGGCGTTGTCCCTAGGCCGGGCCATGGGCTCTCCCCGTGGCATTTCTCAGCTGTGGTTTGCTCCGAGGGCGGGAGGGAGGGGGCGCGGGTGGGGTCCGAAAATGTCTTGCCGGGCAACCTCCAGCTGAAGAGGACGTTCCGGGAGGAAGGATGCTAGCTGCTCACCCCCAAAGCGCAGCAAACAGTCATTTATTTAGGTTTCATGCCTAGCAGCGACAGCCTCCTCGACTGCTTAGTGTTGACATAAACTTCTAGACGTCTAGCATATGGTGTTGCACAGCATTGTTTATGTGTGGTACCAGATGTTGCTTTGCATCCTATTGTCTGGGGACAATGTTTAGTTCAGGTTAAAATATCTTTACTTAAACTGCTCAGTTGGCCATTGTGTGAGCATTAGTGAAGTGTCATGGAGAGGTAATGGGAAGTCCGGGGAGGTTAGCTCTCCGACCGTGGCCAGGAGGTCCCTAGTTCATGGTGGGGTTACAGCCAACAGTGTCATCTTTTGTTTTCCCTCCTCAGAGAACCCTTGTCCTTCCTCTAAAAGGATGTGCCCCGCTCTCTCTCCCTTCGGAGCTTTCTCCACCGATTTCATGAAACGACCCGATGTTTGTTTTTCTAGTTCCCCTAAATCGCCCGAAAGAGGAAAGGAAAGCGCGTTTCTGCGTCACAACCACTCCCGGCCGGTACAGGCCCCACGCCCCTTGCCCGG
This sequence comes from Apus apus, assembly GCF_020740795.1. Classification (NCBI taxonomy): domain Eukaryota; kingdom Metazoa; phylum Chordata; class Aves; order Apodiformes; family Apodidae; genus Apus; species Apus apus. The sequence goes on along the minus strand of NC_067284.1, from coordinate 72,038,692 downwards.
GGGATGCTGGCGCCGGGGGAAAATCGATCCCGACCGTAGAGTTCACACTCCAAGCAGGGCAGTATCTCCCTCCCCCTAGAATGCCCGCAGCCCCCGCCGGCGGCCTGGCCGAGCCCTTCAGGCCGGGCGGGCGGAGGGGTCGACGGGCCGCGCCCCGGCAAGGCGAGCCCTTTGGACGCAGCCCCCACCCGCCGCCCGGCTCGCCTGGAGCCTTTTCTTCCCTTTAACCCCGCAGCCGGGGCCAGCCGCGGCAGCTGACCTGTGGCAAGACTTTTTGCTCCGGGAAAGAGAGGGGAAAAAACGCTATAGACTTTAATCGGATTTCTCCCCAAATACTTCTGGTATGTTGTTGTTATGCATCTATATGGAGATCATTATTTATAAATGAGCGAGTACAATCAGTCGCAAAGACTTTAAGAACCCGGATTTGTGTCATTAAGTTGAGGGCGGGGTAGAGTGACTTAGTGGGGGACGGAGGTGCTGGCCGGGTCTGGCCAGCGCCGTGGCTCCCGCAGCATCACCTGCCGCTCCGCTTTCCCTTTAGCCACCCCCCTCCAGGCGACCCCCCCCTTGGGAGGCGGGGGAGGCCTCGGCCTCAAGTCCCGGCCCTGGGGCTGCGCGGCGGAGGCCGGACTGGTCTCTGCACCCGCTGCTCTGGGGGCTGCGGCTGAGCGACGGTGGGGGCGGCAGCCCCTGACTCCTTTCTCTGTCACCCCAGACCTGCCTCACACAATGGAGGCGCGTTTTCCTGTAAACTGGGTGCTCTGCTAAAAGTGGAGATGTGAGAGCATTTCCAGCAGGAGCAGCATTGGTTCTATAGGTCGAGATAAACCCTAGCCCCTCTGCTCCCTGGTTTGTAAAGCCACTTCAGGATACAGTTAACATCTCTCTACACGCTCGAATTAAACAAAAAGCCGCGTTGAGTATTCCGGCATTGAAAGCTGAGGTTTTGCTGCGCGATGCACTGTATAGTGTAGATGTATTTGTGTTATTTCTAGCATTTTTGCTTGTGCATAATCCCTTATGCCTTTTATTATAATCCTACACATTACAGTTAATCTGTAATGATACTGCTTCAGAGGGACCTGTTGCACACAGTGATGGTAATTTGTAACCTTGGTAACAGTTTTAAATAAAGATTATAACAATGATGTCAACTGTTTTTATTCACCATGCCGTAAATGGGGTCTCAATATGATTATGCCTGTAGAGGACAGAGTTTAAGAAACCGTTATGAGGTTCCACTTTACTTATTATAATGTGGGCTATCACTTTTTAGCTTGTCCTTAGTAAGCATGATCATGGTTCTAAATAGTATGAAGATTTTCTAAGTGTTGAGGAGTCTGTAAACTTTTATTTTCTAAATGAGTGGAATGCTATTAGGAATGAGGGTTATCGGGATCCAAGTACCCTTACCAGGAACATTTTAATCTTCCAGAGAAATATCTCTGAATAAGTACTACTTAGAAAACCTAATGAATAATGCTAACACTGACTCTACCATTAGCCTTCTGCACAAGCTTTCCCCTCTATTGAAGCTTACAGAAAGAGCTCCCAAGCTGAAAGCAAAATTAAATCTAATTGCTTTTATTTACCTATTGCTTTTATATAATTAAAATATTTTTAGTTACATTTGTTAAACAGCATCCACGTCAATTATTACCTGCCATATATTAATCCATTTTTATGTATTAATTACAACACCATTAGCTATTAAAAGATGTATATATACACATATATATGTTACATATATTGTCTTTGCCAAGATATGTTTTAGTTCTCATTAACAAAAATACTCTTGTGGAAGATTCTGCAAAGCATGTTTTTCATGCACACTTATTAATAATCACAGTTGTCAAGAAGTAGATATGCCCAGATTGAAAATGGAAAGGAAATATTAGATGCAAAATGAAATATACAGTAGAATTGAAGCATAACAATTTTTCCTCCTTAAAATAAAAAATTTACTGAGTGAAAAACGGAGCTATTAAGCTTACTTAAAAGATGGCTTTGTTGGTTTAATTATACTGTAGTTATTTTATAAATATGTTTCAAGGGAAGCTTGCCATATTGAATGTCAATGAAGCCTGTAAAGAAAAGACTTACAAAAGCTAATGCATACCAAATACCAAAATTTAGTAATTAGCATTCCTATTTGTTACAAACTAAAGGAACCTATTAACAGACAAGAATTTCTATTTAGCTAGCATTACAATGTTTAGCCATTAAAAAAAAAAAGGACAAAAAATGACCCTCCCCCACTTAGAACTATATGTTCTTTTTACTTAGGGAGACAAATATATCAAAAACCTCAGATAACAGAAGCTATTATTCTTTGTTATTACTTACTGTACCAAAACAAGCCCCCCGTACTGCTTAATTCCAGCAAAATTTCCACTTTTTCCAATGGACAAGATACATCTGATCAAGATTATTTTGCACATACCTTGACAACTGCCTTTGGGGGACTTTCCCGGTCACTTGGCTTTGGGCTGGTGCAGGCCCACAGGGTCAAGCCTGGAGGCTGCCGGGCCTGATCTAATGTCAGTAGGCACTTTCAGGCATTCAGTAGTTTAGATCAAGTCTGGGATGTGGATAGCAGCTTTCATGCTTAGGATGGAGGAAGGAAGGACTAAACCATTCATTAGGTTAGGCAGGCTGCTAACCAGAAGTTTCTATTCAGTGCTTGTCGCAAAATCAGCATATTTATTCATGTGGTGCCTATTTGTTCAAGAATTCCTTTAAAATCTAGTGGCCAAGCATTTCTACTTTTTTGTGTGTGCGTATCTTTTGAAGACAAGTATGTGCATATGTAATACATCTCAGAGTTTTAAAAAAAGGTTAAGCATATTATTGTGTAATGTATATTGCATTCCACATTTAAAAGGTAAATAAGCTTTCTTGTGTTTTTCACTGAACTGCACACTTTTATGCAAAACCAGAAACTTTGGGGGACACTGATATTTGTGATGAGGTAACAAGCAGATAGGTCTTTTCCCCTTTGTTGCAACTGGCACGGTCCTTGCCTTCTCAGCTTGTGAGCACTGCTCCTTGAGATTGTTGTGTCTATTCAAATTGACAGAGAAATTCAAAACAAGACCAAAGAAGCAGCACAACTGCTACAGAGCTTCTGGATGGCGGATGCTGTCAAACGCCTGTTTTGCCTCAGAGATTACTTCAGTTTTCAAAGAACGGAGGGAAGGGGGGTGGGGAGCTGCTCAGGAAAGTTCATGCAGTGTTGAGCACAACCCATTGGTTTAATCTGTTTTCTGATTTTCATTGTTAATTTCTAATACAGGCTCTACATTTAATTTAATAAAGGGTTTGGTTTGACTAATAAGGATCGCTTTTGGTTTTGCAAGAATAGAATGAAGAATTGTACAAAGAAAATATACTGTGTAAACATCCTGCCCAGGAGAGGAAGGTTCGCCTTTAATCCATCTACAGGATCTGTAAGTAGAATAAATTTGTTCTCTTAGAAGATTTACACTCTCAGGCTTTAGGATGCCATCATAGGACTGGTTGTTTATAGTTTTTACATGAATGTATGGTGAGAAGTTTGACTGAAACAGTTCTACAATCAGCTTATCTTAGCATTTGTGAAGTATTTTGAAAAAGGAGTTCCTGTATGACCCCATTTATGTGATCCATGTTGCTGCTTTTCACTAATGAAAACAAAACTGATCTGAAATTTGCATGAGTGTGGCATCTGGGGATAACAGTCTCATGAAATCAAAATGATGCAGGCTGTCTCTGATTTTACTAAGATAATTTAGAATTTTGGAGGATGAATCTCATGGTAAATTAAATGTAAAAGCAGTCAGAGTTTCTGAAATTTTAAGAACTACTTTTCCTTGGAGATATTTTCTGAGTCAAAGCTCTTCACTTCTGTCTATTATCAATGAAGAGTCGTGGTTCAAGAGACTGCAAACAGACAGCCCAGATTAAAATAAGCCTGAAGGGATCTTGTTGTTGTCTCTCAAGTATTGTAACTTTTGTAAGGAGAGCTTTTTCCAGGTCAGTGTGTCTATAAACCAAAATGGAGCTGATCCATAGGTCTACAAATCAGGGGCTGCTGGAAAGATAGGAGGCATCTTTCAGGTCTTAGGTGGTATGCCAGATAGCTACCATTGGAAATCTTTCAGCAGAAAAGACCTATTTTGTATCATTTCTGCCCACCAAACCCAAGTCGGTTTAACTCTAAGCTGTGTTGCTAGAGCAGTGATTATATTTAAAGGAGAAATGGTAATAATGCCATAATTCTGACAATAAAGTTCAGACCAAAAAGAAGAGCAGGCCTACAGAAGAAAAAGCATTGTGATGAATCACTCCTTTGTTCAAACTGTCCCTTTAATACAAAGCAGAATGCAAGTATTTGAACAAAAATGCTTAAATTGTGGCATTCTCAGCAATGTCTTCACTTTTTTACTTTAAACTATCTGTAGTCCTTTGTAGCCATACACTCTATGCGACAGAGCAAATTGGAAAAGATTCATCTATCAAGTTTAACGACTTTCTGGTGTAACTTCTGAGAGGTTTATTGCTTATTCATGTGGAAGCGAGTACACCCAACTTGTTTTGCCTGGTTTTGCTACTTTTGCTAGTTTGCAAGGCTGTTCTGGTAGCTGCAAATGGCTTCTCAAGTGACATTTGCTGACATTCAGTGGTGTATATTTATCAGTATTCACCTCACTGCTACATGTGTAATCTATTTTATTTTGTTCTTCATAGCAACCTCCTTTTCACTGTCCATGCCCTGAAAATGATAAATGGCAAAGTGGCATATTTCCCTAGCTGCACTAAAATGTCACTGTGAAAAATCTTTAATGGACTAAGTGTAGCTTTTCAGGTTATAACTTGTCAAGTTATGGAGAAATTCTAGAGTTTCTCCTAATCCGCCGTTCTTTGGAACCACACCAGCGCAGACAGAGACTAATTATAAGTTACACCAGTCAGAGCAGGACAAAAATAAATGAAGTAGAAACCGTTTGATCGAGACTCATTTTCTACTTGCTTTCTGTCCTTGTGCTGTGTTACCTGATTTCCTCTGTTTAGGCTAACACTGAATGTGCCTTGCAGTTTACTTATGAATATGCATGTATGCTGAGATTTACGCTATTTAAAAGACTTTGTTTATCACTGTAGCACTGAATGTATTTATACAGCTCCTACATTTGGGAGTGCCAAGAGAAAACCTCCATGCTGGCTTAAGTAATAATGCACATTAAAAAATAATCTCTGATGGCACCTGTGGTTAAGATGAACACTAACTGAAAATGGAGGGGTGAGATGAAATAGTGTTGCTACCCTCTTTTAGATTGAGTACCAAAATAGGGCAAGAATCGCCAACTTAGACTTTGAGGCAGCCTCAGAAATACAACATACCAGCCCTGGACTCAGGGTACAGGAAACTATCCTGCTTGCAGATTTCTGATCCTTTGTCAGTAGTCCCCAGTCATCTGTTTGGATATAATGCTCGAACTCACAAATTATATGTGTAAAAGACAACAATTTTTGAGAGTGTTCACCCAAAATCTGACTGCAGATGGTACTTTGGAGTTACTTTTCCTTATCTTTCCCTGCCTTTGCAATGAATACTCAGAAAAAAATATCTTATTTTAGTGGAACTAGAGAGCTTTAGATATAAGCTTACTTCCCTTTTCTATGATCCTAAAGCACCATCCGGAGATTTTCCCTCATTTAAGAGCTGGAGAGCACAAAAGGGATGAAATGCTAGAACCAACAAGAACATGTGTTTTACAGTGAATGGTGAATGGTGCATTTTACTTGACAAAGCGTAAATTTTTTTGACGCTGAGGGACAATAGCCCCACTTTAGTACTTCCTATGAAGTAGGAGGTAGCTGAAATTATTTTTATGTGATTTTTCTGCTGCTTGCATGAAAGTGGTATTTTCTTTATCAGTGAGGACAAGAGGTCATAAATCGTGAAGTGCCACGCAGCATAAAAGTTGACTTCTTATCAAGAGCCAGGGTAGAAGTGCTTTAGGGTAGAATCTGCTTTCCTCTTCTCCCATTCTTTATACCAACTTCCACTTAATTACAAACGTGCTATTACAAGGCCTGTGCACTCATAACCATACCACCTCCACAGGGCCCACATTTCACCCTTAGGATTTAAGTGTTCAGATACTCCTTGATGACTTTCTTTGAGGGTGAGACTCTAAATCACTATGCCCACAACATACGCCCACTGGGGAAAAACCTCTTTCTGACTAACCTTACAATCAGGTCAGTCTTAGGAAAAAGCATGATGTGAGTTCATCAGCTTTCCCAATAAACATTTTCAATGCTTATTTACTGTTTAGGCATAGATCATCCAGTATTTTGCATTGGAACAGAGTTCTGATCTCATTTTTTTCTGAAGGCAAAGATACCGGGAAAAGAAACCTATTCTACTAGAACAGCTGATACCAGTAGCAGAAGGAAAGTTATGTTATACTGAAGAGGACTTGTGTCTGAAAACTTTTTTCTGCCTGATTAAGAGTTGGTCTACTGCCCTTTCCTGCAGTTTTTGTCTTATCCTTAGACCAAACTGCTATAAGAGCAGTAGTATTACCATATTTTGTCTGTCCTGTAGGTATGAGAAAAACAGACTTAAAATTCTTTTGAGGTGAATCCTTATTATGCCTTTATGGGGTCCTCTTGCAGAGCAGAGACTGCATGCTTACTTACACCTACAACTTTATAGGCTTTCCCATAACACTGTCCCAGGAGGACAAAGTTCACTCTGCAGCTCTCCGGAGTTTACCCTGAGTTAAGTTTACTCCCCATCATAGTGAAAGCCACATATTCTGCTACCACTACAAGTGAGCATTTGAGGAGCTCTGAAGAGCCTTGGGGTCCTCCACTGCTTTCAAGATGCTTTCTCTCCTCTAAGAAGAGTGTAAATTCAGCATCTGACCAGGGATAGAACATAGTTCTGAGAGTTTAGCTAGTCATGTCCTGACAGTGCACCAGCCTTTGATGAGGAAGATGTTTGCTCCACAGGTGTGATGCCGGTGCAACCTGCACTTTGCTTTTCTTTAGACACTTGCCAAAAGCTCTGTAGGTCTGAGGAAGCAAATCAGCAACAAGTGTTGGTGCAGAAGTTGCCAGTATGGCACCTATTTTGTAGCATGGCTTTTCACATCTACCTGTTTAGTTTGACTGTTTATGGCCTTTCAAATATAACTGTCTTCTGAGTGCCCAGATACCCCAGGGTATGGTTTGGCTTTGTGAAAAGATGGGGAAAGAAATGAAAATAAAGCAGCTTCTCTAAAGGCTTATTTATAAGATGCACTGCTGCCTGTGGCTTGTTTAGCATGGAGGACATCCTAGTGTTTGACATAGATGAAGATACAACACCTGCTCTTTGCCAGCATCAAAAGGGAAGATGTACTTAGAAGATCTATAGCTCAAGTTGCATGCAGAGGTTATTATCCACTTCAGACAAAGCACATCTAACATCACTGGGACCAAAGTGGATATTGTATGATTATCCTTTTAATTCTTGCATGTATATACAATAGTTCACTTGAAAAACAAAACACTGAAATAAAACCCGCACATATATTTTCCTGATGAAGTGGTCTACCAGATAATAAATTTTGAAAATTTTGATTACTTCTGTTAAAAAGGTATTTTAGAAAGGGCCAAAGTTACAGTAACAAAACAAAGATACAATCTGGCCTCTTCAAGAGAACTTGGCTGATGTCTATTTTTACCCCATTTTGGTTGGAACAGGGTTAAGGCATCATCACAGTCTAGAGCCATTTCACACATAAGCGTGAGTAGATTTCCTGGTGAACATTAAGGGTATTGCAGCCTCTCTCCGGTGTCCTTGTTAGATTACAGGCTAAATTGTGGCCAGGTCTCTGCTCTGCTCCTTACACGTTATAAGTGCAATCATCTCTGTGTAAATCCCTTTGTAGATCTGGGCCTGAGTGTTTTTTGAAAATCCCACCCACATGGGACACCCGTAGGTCAAATGAAAAATTACATAAGCTATTAACTAAAGCTAGAGCTTATAAAAAGTTACCCACTAGAAAGGTACACAGGTTAGTGCTGCTCCAGGGCATTCTTAAATCACACTTCAGCAAGTTATAAAGTTATCTTTGGAGAGCAATCATACCAAGTTGTCAGTCCTGTAAGGATAGATTTGTGTGTCTCTGACATGTCAGTTGTCGTCTTTGCCACTTCATTGCGGCTATGATATTTCAGCAGGAGGTAACCACCACTATTCCCCAGCCTGAAAATCCACAGAACTTTCCTCTGTAAACATTTCTTACCCTGGGTATTTCCCTGTCACAGGGCTGTGTCTCTGAATTCATCTACATGTTTGCTTAACTCTCATTCACAGGTCACTGCTTGTTTGCCTCAAATTTTTCTCTTTTTAATCTCAATTTATGTAGCAGAAAGTTCACAGGCAAACTTTTTTTTTTTCTTAAAAGAAAAAACAAAAACCACAACAAAACCACAAAAAACAAACAACCGAAGCAGCAACCAAAACCCATGACACAATTATTCTCCATATCATTTAAAAGGAGACAATATTTTTGTTTCTGAGGAAGCAATACGGTTCATCATCCTGCACTGGGAAAGTTACTGTTTTAATCAAGAAGGAGTCTAATCTAGTGGTTGTGTTAGTAACCTGTATTGTTGATGCAAGATTTTTGTTGAGATTTCTTCCAGGGTTTTACTCATTTCTCCATATAAACTCCTGGAATATTGTTCTGCAAGTTGGAAAAATGATTTGTTCTGGCTGACTTGAAAGTGAACAATTAGAAAATGGAAGCTCATGGAGTGAGCTTACGCAAAATTAGCTCCCAGAGAAAGAGGTCTTAGTTTTGCTGAAAGGTGAGCACAGTGGCAGTGCTGGTGCCAGGCAGCAGACTGTGTCCTGATGTCAGCTACACTGGAGCCTGAACCATCACCCCAGGTTCTCAGCCATGGACACAGAATGGGTATTTGGTAGACAGAGGGTAGATAGAGAATAGTGTTATCCAGTATAAATCTTTAGCCTAAGTGAAATGACATTTCTGATAGTCATAAATTTTGTACAAAATGCCCCTGGAGACACGTTTACAGGGTTGTCATTTCAGCAAGTGAGGTTTTGCATGTTATTTGGAGGTGCCACATAGGTAGTGCAGTCATGCTCAGCTGCAAAGTGACTATGTGAATTGAATGTGACTCAGCTACTCTCTGGGTTAGAAATGCAGGCTATTTCAGACTGGAAGCCTGTAAAGGAAGCTGAAGTGGGCTAGAAAGGGGAGAAAACTATCTTGTCTTCACCACTGCCATTTTGGTATTGCTGTGGTGTTCTACACAATTAGCTATTTATGCTGGCTTCCAGTGAAGATCTGCTTCATGACACAGATATTTTTTACATAAATATTTATTCTATTTGTTTGTTCTGAAGTTTTCTGTCTCCTTTAGACTGTATTTTACAAGGTAAAATGTCTGATCTTACTGTTACCAGTTTGCAGCATAACCAAGCGAAACTTCCCAGGATTTCATTGATGCTCCAGTTCTTTCCTGTAGCAAACCCAAGTGCTTTTAGAAGGTTTGTTTTTATACAAACAAACACACACACAAACACAACAACAAAAGAGATGTGCAGTCATCTCCCCTAGCATGCTCAGGTTCAGATTCCTGACCTGCTGTCTCTCTAACTACAGATGACTGTGCCAATTCACCCAGAGCCTGATAGTTATCCTAGGGCAAGGTGCACTCCACAGCTCCTGCTTCAGATGGTCTGCTTCCTGTAACAATGTATTCTTCAGGGGTATTATCTGAATTTGCATCCCCACATATTGGGTGATCATCCCCGCAACTGCACGGCAGAACTGTGCTGAAACCAAGCTGCACTTTCTAATGAAAATTCATTTCGTTGAAAAATTCCCAATCAGCTCTAATTTGGAAGCCCCAGCTGAGGTCCCACTGTGAGACACATATCGTAAGAGACAGATCTTGCTGTGAAGGGCTGGCGGGTTGGAGAGACGACGGCTGAGAAGAAAAGCACAATAGGAAGGTGAAATGGCTTCCTCAGAATCATGCAATGGGTCAGTGGCAGTTTTAGGTCTTCGTAGTGGCAGCCACAGCCCGTGCTACCTCTCACATCCTGAGCTATGCTTTTCCCTGGCCATCTTTTCATTAACTAGATTATTCTGGCATGTAGATTAACGCATGGGTGCACAAGTTCAGCAGTTTTGGACCTTACTGCTTACGAGGCATCGTGTGCATATATGGCACCATAAAAAATGTTGAGGTAACAGATAACAAGGATGTCAGGGTAAAATTCTAAAAAGGCAGACCCTGGTGCACCAGAGCAGGCAAGGCGAAAATCAAGTATTGTTCAAACTGAAGTGTGTTAGCTGCTCTGAGCAAGGTAAGAGATAGCACTCCTGTTTCACAGTTTAGAAAATCTGAGTTTGTACAGGTTGTTCAGCCAATGTCATGGTTAGAATGTGATGCCTTACTTCATATTAAACTTCTCCCTTCAGAAAGTTCCCTGTGTCCCCAAGACTCCCTGAGAATTTTTATTCTAAGACCAACTGTTTGTTTTTTTTTCTTCTAGTTTTATACTGATTAGTAGGAACATATTAGAGACAACTTGTTGTATTTTATAAATAGCATAACAGTGTATTTTGTATCTTTTTCCCAAGAGCTTTCTGAGACTAAAATTTCTCTTTGAGGACAGCTGGTCCATGCCCCTGAGGAAAAAGATGCTTATGGCAAGGCTAAGGTTAATGATTTTAATTTGCAGTTTTTGTGGGAATATAATTTTGCTTCTGCAGAAATCTCTGTCTCTCCATTGTTTTAAAAAAGAAAAGATACTTAAATAAGGCTTTATATTTTATTACCCCAAAACACATTTAATTTTGTTTGACTGTATCATGTCAGTATGTTAATAAAATAATTGTTATTCCAAACATGCTTGGTGAACTTGAATAGCAAAGTGAAGTTTATGTATCTAATCAAATCTATTCAGTAATTCTAGTGGAAGATGCAGAAGTGTTTTCCATCAATATTTCCTTGACTTTTGAAATGAATATACATTGCCCAAGTTCTCATTCTTGTGGATCCATCTTCTATCCATATCCAAGCAATTGAATTTATTTGTATCAATGTTCACAAAGGTTGAAAAGGAAAAAAACAACAAACCCAAACAACACAAGTTTGCATGGACAACTCTTTTTGCTGGAAGTGCTTTTACAGGTACCTGATCAAGAAGCAGAAAAGTCTTGCACCTTTTCAAACCACAAATTGTAAGCTGGGTCATAGGACCAATTGTAATTTCCAGAACCATATTGTATTTTTTCAGGAATATTTGGATGTATTATAAAAAGTCTGCTGTTTCTCATTTTCACCCCCCTTAGGCAACACTTTGTCCTTCCTTCTGCATGAGTTAATGACTTAAAGCTTGTCTAGTTTCTTCTGAGAGTTTCAAAATGCCTTTGGATGGGCATTGTCCATGCTGGGGAACGCAGTGGGACAGCATGGTATGAATGGAAGCAGAAGCTTTGCAGAGCAGTGGAGATGCTGAAGGTGTGTTTGAAGAGACAACATGGAGGTGGGATGTGAAATGAAAGGAGCTGAGGAAGAACCACCAGAAAGACACAGAAGCTGAGCAGGTAATTGCAAAGGCTCTGTAAGACCAGGCAGAATTAAGAGATCCTGCGAGGCTTCTTGCTGCTGTTAACCCAGCTGCCTCTCTGGATAATGTTCTGGGAAGATGCTCAAGGGGAATGAGCAGAACACAGTTTATAGTCTTTCTATGTGTTTATCACTAAGCTCTATACATTTTCTTTAAGCAACTTTCTCCTGTACTTGCTGCTCAGGGAGTTGCTGGGACAGGACAATTGTGGATGGGCTGGCAGAGAGCAGGTGAAGGCAATGCCCCAGAGCTCAAGTGCATGGTGTTTGCAATCTGTATCAGGAGTGACTCTGAACCTTTCCACCCCTTAGAAGATTTATGGCCTCAGGGAAGGTGAATAAGAGTGGAGTCCAAGAGGGAGACTTGAAGGATTTGTCCGAAGAAAGGATGCAAATGTGAATACTCTTACTTATTGGATGACTTTTTTTTAAGCTTTTGCTAAGTGTTATGGTTTTATTGCTGCTAATAGTAGAAAAAGAAGTAGAAAAGAAAACATAAAGTCCCCAAAGAGCCACAGTGTTGTTATATATTTCCTCAGATTATCTTAGTTGGAAATCTCATTTGAGATAAGACATTATTCTTTTCAGTAGTGTTGCTCCTCTTAGGTTATTATAGTAATAGCGATATGATGATTTTACTGTTAACAAACCTCCCTTGTAAAATGTAATTTAACATTTGAATCGTATTTTAAAAAGCTGTAGAATTGCTGATGGAAGAATATTATTCTTGCTACAAGATAATGAGCATCAAATAAGCTTATTTAACATAGAAATTCACCTTTCCCAATATTTTTATACTGTATATTTTTATTTAACATTTATATTTTTCTATTATTTATTATATTAAAAAAATATCCCAATTTTCAACCTCTACAGCATATTCAGAGTATTTTGTGGAAATTCCTTGCTTTGAAAACTCTGTGGGCAAATGTACACGGATATATATTTTTTTTCCATGAGAAAGTGGCAGCTGAACAAAACCTGTTCCTTCCACCAAGCAGCAAAGCATCAGTATAAATCCAGAGCTCTTATTTCTTGTGCTGTAAATCCACATCAGCTCACATAAGACCAAGCACTTGTGAATACTAAATTCACACTTGTGTAACTGAAAGTAGAAACAGATCTTGCTTTTTGAACTCTCTGGAGTTTGAACTGAAGAAATAAAAATAGAAGGGTTTAACCTTTAAACTTTTCACTGACCTTTAAACAGTATTTTGGATTATATCTGACCTCATTAATCTGAAGCCACTTGTAAACATAACTGGCATTCTTGGTTTTTTTAAGTATATGTTACACGTGTTAGAGAATGGGTTAACAATTCAAAAGTTTGCCTCCCATTCATTAGGTCTTTATCAACTTTACCAGTGATGTTCTTCTTTGCTAATGTGGTGGGGTTTTTTGTTTAGTTTTGTGGTTTGTTTTGTTTTTTATAAGTAGCAGCAACATGAGTAATGCTTTGTGTCCAAGAACACTACTGAGGTGATGGCCAGATGTAGATCTAGACTCTTCAAGTTGCAAACTCAGGCATTGATCAAGACTTTACTATTTGCAGGAGTCCTGTATTAATGTATGAGGGCCAGATATTTTAAGACTTCTTTCCAGGAGAGGTGAGTAGAAAATATTCTATGAACACCCCAACCTAATCAGACCTTTTTTTTTTTTCTTCTTCTTCAGCTTTGTTTTCTTTCATGCTATACACAATCACTGTTTTGCATGTACTTTTTCTCACATACTGTCCTCATACATATCTTCACTTTCATCCATTCAGTCCTAACTAGGGGTGCAAATGACATAAAATCAACCACAGATTTCTCTTGGATAACATTTCAACCTGCTTACATAATCAAAGGGTTTAATTAACACTATGAACATCTACTGCTTGGTGTAAATAAAATAGGTTAAAATTGATGATTTTAGTTCACACGATTGTGAACTGTCCTGCCATTCACAGGGAAATTTGCCTTCAAACTGTCTCTCTCCTTAGTAGAAAAGCATTATGGGCAGAGCATGAATTTCTAAGAGGATGTGCATGTTTAAGAGCTAACTGCTACACTGTACTCTGTGTTCATCGTTTGATTCAAGAATTTTCCTGCTGTAATGTTACAGCAACAGAGAGACACTCATGCACCATCCCTTACATTCAAGCTACTCCTCAGCCACAGAAGTACTGGGCTTATAAACAGCCAATGTTTCAAACAAATAATACTGCATTGAAATATGAAATTCTGAAAATTACTGTCACAGCCTAGCACAGCAGAAGCACTCAGGCTGAGTCAGTGTGAGAAGCACAACTGTAGCTTTAGAAGAGTAAAGGATTTGCTCCCCTACATAGTTTTGTCAGGACCTGACCTTGTAAAGACATTGATTCTCATAGGCTTTTAAAGAAATACAGAGTTCATTAGCAGAGAGCAGACACTGAAAAATCTTGTGATGTAGCTGGTGCAAAGCAACTGTATTCTATGTTGGATGCTTACTTATTTAACAATGTGGAAGGAGGTGCTATATATATATATATATAAAATTGTTTTTACATCTCCTCATCTCCTGCTGTTACATTTTGAAGAATGACTAAATCTCTGGAGAGGTGTCAGATCTGTAAGAATTGTCAGTTGTTAAGACAGGATATTCAGTGATAAATGAATTATTGTGCTGAAGTCCTTTATTGAATACTCCTGTGCCTCTGCTTTAGCTAAGTATCAAGAAAATAAGCATTTAACAATATTACTTTAAATTCAAAATGCCTTGAAAAGACTGAGATTGAATTTGCAAATGTAATAAAGAATAAAACATATGCCATGGATTACATGTCACTTTTTGGGATGTTTTGACATGACACATTTACAAAATACTTTCCCATGACTGAAATGATTAAAATAGATTTCAGTTATCTACAACTTGAAACAGAGTCAGTCCAGTTCTTGGCTAATTTGTTCTCTGCATCAGAGTAAGCACCAGCTGACATCCTCACTTACGTATCAGTGTGGAGGCCAACTGCTTAAGGCTAAAGTGCTATTGTGTTACTTGTGTGAGTAATCCTATTAGCAGCAAGAGAACATAGGCATGGATAAATTGTAGAATGGTCAGAATGAGAAAATAACCTAACTTCCTTCTCATTTCTAAAGATGATCTGTGTAGCTCTTTTAGAGAGGCCTCTTGTGTGATGTTACCAACATCTTCAAAGCCTTCATCTTTTTATCTCCTCTCAGAGTTACCAAAATCACACCAGGTTTTCCACATGTATTCAGATAGGCGCACTCAGAAAACGACTGGGTACCTACTCAAATCCATTTTATAATCTGTCCTTGTCCTTTCCAAAATACTAGTACCAAAATAACAAACATAAGGATACACAGAACGCTACATGTCTCTGTACTTATTCAGGAAATTCAATATAAATTAGGAACACAGACCACTGCTCCCAAAAGGTGACCATATCCATAATGGAAAATATACACCAGAAATGTAGGATTAAATCTACTTTTATTTAATCTATAAAAACTACTTTTATTAAAGGTATTTTAAAATGAATTATTATTTTTAAGTATTCAATTTTAGTATTAAACATAGTGTAAAATAATAATAATAAGCTTTTAATCCAAGTAGACAAATCCCACCTCTGAGTTATGCTCAAATTTGGTATTGATGTTTGTAAGACTTGCATGTATCCACGAATGACAGTGTGGTTTACTAAGGAAATGCCACACTTCAGCTTATCCAGGAGGGCAGGTAAGACTGCCAGTTAATAGTAACTTTCTCAGAACATCACAATTAATTCAATGATCAAAATGCCTGCCATCCATCTAGGTCAGGCAAATTCCAGAAGCAAAAAAAATATTATTACCTTTTGTAATGCACTTGCTCTTAAGGCATGATGGGAAAATTGCAAAGATAGTAAGGGGTAGAGATAGAGCATTCACTGTAAACCTGTTGCTTCATGCTCTGTGACACATTTCATGTTACAATAATGGGACAGAGAGAAGGAATTTAGTTATTGTGGTTATGAAATTCAAAGCCTTGTTGTATAGCCTGATTATGACATGGGCCTTGTTGTCACTTGGCAGTGATTATGTATCACCCTTTTAATTAATAATTATGGATGGCTTAATATTACATGAAGTTGCACCCTATCTCAAAGGAAGATGAGTACTGACATGTCAAGGACTCAACTGAAAGGTGTTTTGATTTCTCTCGCCTCAGTTCCACATCTCACTGTTGATCTGTTATCATTTTAACTTCATCAGATGAAAGAGTAACTTGGCCAAAGGCAGGTTCTCCTTCCCACTACATCCTGGTACCAGCTGCACAAGATGACTAACAAGAGGTAAGGTTAGAAATGCACTAAGACAACCCCAGCACCAGCTAATAATTACCCACTACTTCTGCTTAAACCCTTCTGCTTCCCATAGATTATTCCCACATTCACCGGGGGCAGAGAGCAATAGCAGTGCCACTCATTAGGCCATTAATTAAGACACTTCTGGGACCCACACATTTTCAATCTTCATGTGGGAAAAAAAGTTAGAGCCCCATCCCTCATATCTCAAGGGAAAGGTACTGACAGGCAGGTGGGTACAATGGGGTGCAGGGTGTCACCACTGTGTTTTGTCAGCAAGCAGCCCCTCTTAGTACTTTTATGTGGGCCCTGATCTGAGAAGGGTCGTCTGTGTATAACATTTTGGTGGCAGTCCCTAGAGTGAGGCAGATGTCCCTTTGCATAGTTCATGGCAGGAGAAAGGCATGGGGAAGGAAGAGGAGAAGGAAAAGAGCCGTCCAGCCCTGGCAAGCAGGTGGTCTTCTCAATCTGCACCCTAGCAAATATCCTAGGAAATTAAGGTTGAAAATTGAGGACCTTTAGCCTGCTTAAGTCTCTGGTGCTCTTATGTCTTTATGTCCACTCCTGCAGAGATAAAGAACACAAGATTTGCTTTTCAAAAGACAGATACCAATAATGCTGAGGTTTGGTAACCAGTTCTTGCCTCCTCTGAGAAAGAATTAAAGAAAAAGGCAAAAGAAGCAAAAGTCCCACAATTTAACATTGCTGTAAGACTTGACTTCATCCACTTAGAAGTAATAAAACCCCAGTATGTTCCTGGAAGATGGAAGAGGACAGCATTTAGTATATGAAAAGCTACACAAGTAAAGTACCAGATCTTAAAGCTTGGAATTTAAAACTGCAAAGTGCACAGAAATAAAACCCTTACGGAGACGCTAAAGTGTCTAATTCATTATTATTTCAAAAAAGATTAAAAAATAATTTCTTAACATTAAAGTGCAATCAAGCACTGAAGAAATTATTTAAACTTTCCATAGGAAAAAAACACACTCTAAAATGCTGCAAGGGTATTGACGGCTATTAAATATTTACTTTTCTCTCTAGCTCACACTAGAAAGAGTAATTTGTATTTGGCAGAAACTGGCTGCAATTACATTAGTCAATCCAAAAGCCCAACTTGCTCATACAAAATGCAAACAAATTAGTTAAAATGGTCTAATTAGCAGACTGTAAAAATGCAAAGCAAGGCTGGCATAAAAATGTGTGGTAGACAAGTACACTTTTACAAAATAGACAGGCAAATATGAAATAGTCTAATAAATCCTAGCTAACGGACTGTAATGTAAACCCAAATATTTAGGAATTGCCTACTTTAAATAAAAGTTTCTATGGAGTGTTGAACATTTTCTTGGAACCCAGATTTGGTCATGAAAACATGAGTGATACCGTAGCTGAAGTTTTACTGGGATTTCAGTTCAGTGCTGTGGAGCTGTGTGAGGCCACATGTGGGTATACACACAAACGCAGCTCCTAGTGGAAGTTAAGTGCAGTACAAAGTAGCTTTGGAAAATGCAAAGAATATAGGAAGTGGCCTATGGAAGGAAGGTCAAGCCATTCCTATAGATGTTGTGTATTTGTTTTTGTTTCCACAATTAAGATAAATAACTGGAAGCATATGGAAATGTGGAAACAGTTAAGGTAAAAGATAATACACATTTGTTCTTACTGGGAAGTATAAACTATGGACATTGTCTATGAGGACTCAGCTTACTAGTCAAAAAGAATCACTACAATAGCTGTATTATTATTGTCATTGATATATTAAACTCAAAAGTGCTTTAATGTCTCTTACTTCATAACATTGCTGCAATTTCTTAATCTGTGGGTTTTTTACTCCCTAACTCATACATTATAGATATAATAGTCCTTTATAGTTTGTAAGCTATCATATAAAAAAAGCTATTGTGAGGTGATGATCTGAATTTGTCTCCATACCCTTCTCGCCTCACCACGTGTTCTTCTGTCCTTCAAAATGTCTAGCTGTCTGGAGCCACATTCTTCCTGCCACCTGACAGATGGCAGGAGGTGGGTGGCTTTGGCAAAAATAATTAGAGATGCATGGAAGAAACAATAACCATGAACACCCTCTGGCAAAAATATGATGTTATTTGGCACAGAGAACCTTTGTGTGAAAGCATTGCAACAGCAGAAGTATCCTGACTACCCTGAAGAAGAGGTCACCCAATGGAAAACAACCCTTGGCAAAAGGAGAGCAGCATGGCCAGGAGGTGTGGTCATTATCACCATTACCACTTCTAACACATAACAGCTGACTCACTCAGTTATTTGCACTGAAACAATTGATTGTGGCACTCTCACTCCCCCATGCTGTCCCCAGTTGTGCAGGTTTCCTCACCGTGCCAACAATGTTCAGTCCATCACGCTTTCTCATGGGGAGCATTTATTTGGTGGAAGAATATCTCACTCTACAAAACAACTCTCCTGATTTCAGTGCCATTGAAGGAGTAGGATATTTGTGAATGCAAGAGGAAAGTGCAGTGGAGATATCTGTAAAATACGGATACTTCACTGTGAAGATTAAAGAACAATGTCCTGTTATCTGTTGTTTGACTTAGTGCTGGACAAATGGCTTTGAGAATGGCAAAAGTAACAGGCCACAGCACAGAAATTATCTTTTCCATTTTCGTGCCCATCATCATATATTCCTGTCTCACAAACCTTTCTGTATGCAGGCAGTTTTGAATCCTGCATTGCTCCCTGGTGAAGATTGGATAAACCAAGGATGCTGGATTTATGAGGAAGAAAAGGAATTGCTGACATCAAAAGGTCAGTTAAGAGAATCACGGCAAGAGGTATGAGGAAGGAAATCCCACCAGGTGGGAAATTTCCATAAAGTGGGAAAGAAGTTCCACCATGGTGTCCCACCATGTGTTGCTCCACAGATGTTATCAACGACAGACAGGAGATAGGACACCTACTCTATCTCTGCTACAATCATGCTAACACAAGTGAGTACTGCGGTTGCTCTCTCTTTGCAGAAATCATAGGACTGAAGAACAAAATTCAACACAACTTTCCAAGCTGGTTGCCACAGTGCTCGGTGCCCCATGTTTTGCTGTTGTTGCCTCAACAGGCACCTGCAGCCAGCCTAGGTGAGTTAATCAACTTCCTGCCTGACACACTGGTTTGTTCATTCTTCTCTATGTGTTCTGACAGTTCTGTTATCCCCTAGTTGTCAAACATTAGGAAAGGCATAGGTAGCTGAACTCTTTGTTTTCCTCCTAGAGATATTAATCCCTAGAGATATTCACCTCCTAGAGATGTTCTGAGGCAAATGAGATGGGAGGAGTGTGATTCAGTCCTGAGCACCCCAATCCATTTGGACAAACCTCGTCACCCTATCATGAAGTCCAAATCACCTGAACAGCCCAAGAGGAGACGTGACATGTTCCCCACCACCTACCTCTGCTGTGAATAGCAGCACGGTGTATCCATAAACCAGTGTCACGCATAAGTCAGCCTGCTTTCACAGAAAACTTGACTCCAACTCTACTTACCCCAACGGAGAGACTTCCACCACATTCAGTGACTTTGGATCACACATCTGGTTGTCTCCGTTTTTAGTGAAAGAGGGAGAGGTAGAATAAGGAGATACATTATACACATTTGGAGTAAATCCGGCTCTAGTAAGCCTGTGTAAGGAGGTGTGGATAGTGAGGAAAGGGTTGAAACCCTGCAGGAAAGCTGAACAGGAGAAGATGTTGGATGGGAAAGCGGATGGATGACAAAGTGAATACAATGACACAGGGAGGAAGAGTGACAGAAACATAAAATGGAAGCAAAAAAGACGCAAGACATATAGTACATCAAGAAATAATAAGGGAAGAAAGGGAAAGAAAAAGAAAAGGCAAGTGGCAAGAAAGACTAATTGCATATTTCATTGCCTGAAACAGTGGGTGTGGCTGCAATATGACAGTACTAATCAGGCCTGATTTCATAGATAAACATCATGTTCACCACTGGGAAAAGCATGAGGAAAACAAATAAGGAAGAACCACAGAAATCTAGGCTGAGATCTGTATTAACAAACACAGAATTAGTCAAGACAGAGAAAATATAAGTTATGTAAAGAATTAAAAAAAAACCCCTTCTTGATACTAATGTAAATAAATTATAGTTCAATAATGACAATGCATGTAAGGAAAACAAATGTGATGAGCACTAAATTAGCTATTCCATCTCAGGAAACACATCTCGGAGAGTCTGATAGAGATGTCAGCCCAGTGCTCTGCAGCAACAAAACCAATTAAGAACAATTAGGAAAATACTAGGAAATGGATCAGAATCTATTCTGCTGATACACCACTGCCTGTGGTGTACAGTCACCTCATTTCAAAAACAGTATAGGTAAAAATAGAAAAACACACTGAAAGGCAGAAAGTATGGTCAGCTGCATTAGGTAGCTTCTGAGTGAGGACTGTTCAAATTGAATAAAACTTCAGTGCAGATGAGAAATGAATGAGGGCCAACATATAGGATTCTTCAGGAGACACAGAGAAGGTAAATGTGAAAGATAATTAACTACTTCACTCAACACAGGAATAAGTGGTGCACCCGAAATTACCTGGGGACAAACCAAACCAAATGGAAGAGAGTATTTTTTCATAGACTGTGGGGCTGAAATGTGAGACTCATTGCCAAAAGATGTTCGCTAATAAGTTAACCCAGAAGAGACTCAGTAAATTCATGGAAAGCAAACCCTGCCACAGCTATCAAGCGCAGTGTTCAGATGCGTATCTGGATGTGTAATAGTAGTGAGTGATGAACCACTGTACAGTGGTTCTGGTTTTCTGGAGGCAAGTTTTTGTTTTGATCCATCCGAACAGTCTTTTTCATAGTCTGTGAGGTACAAAATAGAAGAGAAAAACACTGTGCTTTTATCATTGCAGGGGATACAGAGTAGTTTAGGGATCTGAGCTAAGTAGGATGCTGTGGGGTAAAACCTTGATCCATTTTTTTCCTGAAGAGAAGGCGGCTGCTTTACCTTGGGCTCTGATGCAGCTTGGGGAACCTGTTGTACCAGGCCAGTCTCACATCATTTCACGTCCTACTTTCACAAGTCCTCTTTCCTTTGTAGTTTAGAAAACATTTCAGTACAAAATTACAGACACTTACACAGGATAGTAAAATAAACTCTTGTTCCCTAGCTCTAGAGCACAGTAATTTTTCCTTTGGTACTCTGTGGATCAAGCAGATCTAGTGTTTGTGAAGTGAGAATAATTTATTCCAGACACATGCGGGAATAATTTATGGTTTTGAGCTTTTGCAGATGTGCCGTCACTAGAGACTTGTCTGCATACAGGAGTTTTTACACATATTTTGTCTAAATCAATGCTCCAAATGAGCATCGAAGATGCAGTGAGTTTGTGTGGATTTGTAGCACTCCCTGGAGGACTCTGTGTCTAAAACCCAATAAATATTTCACTGTTCTCAGTAACTGAAAATCATAATTCTTGATACATGCAATATTAACTGGGTTTCTCATTTAAATTTCAGTATTATTCTACAGGTAATAAGTAAATGGAGAATAACTTCTTGCAAGTGAATGATAAAAGTGAAAACTAATCTTTCTCTACTTAGCTGCTGCTGTTCATTATAGGCCAATGCAGCAAAACAGAATATTCAATTATAAATAAAATGCATTTCATATTGATTGAAAATTACAGAAAGCTCTAGAGATTTTATGATCAAAGCAAGTAAAAAGAAGGCACAAAGACCCAGCTGTTTTATTTTTGTCTATATGGTTTTTTTGTGTGTGTTTTTACACCTAGGATGACCATCACAGTTTCAGCTTAAAGTAGTGAATTCTTAAAGCTCATTGTTACAGCCTGTAAATCTATGTGGAGAGTAAAATACCTGATTATTACTCTGAAGTGAGGACTGACTGAATATGGGATCCAGATCTCAAAATTATTCCATAATCTGCAGGATGCTATTTCTACAATGAACTGGCTCCAAAATGTTTCTGTAAGGCTGGTTAGAATCCACCACCACAGATGTAGAGCTGCAAACATACCAACGTGTGGGACCAGTGTTTACAGAGGTCTATGAATAATAAATAATCTAGATGAATAAATGTAGTTAGAGCTATGCAAACAAGAGAGCAAATAAATCAGGGTCTGCTGCTTGTGCACAGATACCAAGCACGACACTTCTGCATGTTTTCCCTTGTTTTGTTTGTTTGTTTAAATAGGAGACACTGGACACAAAGTTAATCAATGAAAAATGTTTAAGTTAGTAAAAAGTGTTTTTGGTGAAAGATCACAAAGTGGATCAAGCCCTCTATCAGAGAACTGGTGCTCACAGTCACCGTGGCAATCAGGTTGCATCTTGCTGTGCAGACTGCATCAGTTCACTTCTGCAACTGGCACAAAGCAGCAACACAGTCCAGACAGAAGGTCATGTACAACCAAGATACAGTGTCGGAAGTAAAGAAGGTTCAAGAGCAAAAGCGAAGAGTTCTATGTTAATCTATTTTTTCACTCATGGTAAATAATTTTTAATTTTTTTATCAAGGTAAGTGTGTGCGTAAAAGCCATTTTTAAAAATTGATATTGATATTTTGATGCATTAAGAAGCAGACAAATGTTATGCGTGTTATTTGTCTGTGTGATTTACTGTGTATGCAGAATTTCATATGAGAAGAGGAAATACAGGGATTACATGTCAAATACCTGCTTCCTTGTGCTATCCTATCCAGCAATAATACTGGTTCTATGCTAACAGGCTTGTAGTGAAATGGTTATTTCAGGGTAAGTAAAATGTACTTACTCTGTAATCCTTTTTTTATTTCCAGTAATTTCTGTAATACAAATCACTCAAGTTGTCTATCCAGTTAATATTTAAATTTAGTACTATCCTTTTGCATATTGAGGCTCTTTACACCCCCACAAATATCACTATGTGTGCAGTATGAATCAAACACCAATAGTTTGACATAGAAGCAATAGGGCTTTGCAGGGGACTCTCCATGCAGCATTTTTACACCTTGTTGGAGAGAAGAAGATTTAGGGCGTTCTTGCATACCATCTGGGCAAAGGAAGGCAAAGTTTAACAAGAGACATTGTTTTCAATTTTTGTGCTGTAAATTTAAACATTAGGCAACATCCAATTACATCATGTGTAGAATTTCTTAATATATTTTCACACCAGCTAATCAGGCAATTCAGGAGTATTGATGCATTTTTAAGTGAATTTCATGTAATTTTTGATGAAAATGAGGATGTAGGGTTGCTGGTTGAGGAGAAGCTCAGCATGAGCCAGCAGGCTGTGCTTGCAGCCCAGAAAGCCAACCGTGTCCTGGGCTGCATCAAAAGTGTGGCTAGCAGGTCAAGGGAGGGGATTCTCCTCCTCCACTCTGCTTTTGTGAGACCCCACCTGGAATACTGTATCCAGTTCTGGAGCCCTCAGCAGAAGAAGGAAACAGAGCTGTTGCAGCAAGTCCAGAGTAGGGCCATAAAGATGATCAGAGGGCTGGAGAACCTCTCCTATGAAGACAGGCTGAGAGAGCTGGAATTGTTCAGCCTGGAGAAGAGAAGGCTCTGGGGAGACCTTATAGCGGCCTTCCAGTACCTGAAGTGGCCTACAGGAAAGCTGGGAAATGACTTTTTACAAAGGCTTGTAGCAACAGGGCAAGGGGTAATGGCTTTAAAAGGGAAGAAGGTAGACTTATGTTAGGAAGAAATTATTTAATGTGAGGTTGGTGGGACACTGGCAGAGGTTTCCCAGGGAAGTTGTGGAAGCCCCATCCCTGAAAGTATTCAAGGCCAGGTTGGATGGGGCTTGAAGCAACCTGGTCAGGTGGGAGGTGTCTCTGCCCATGCAGGGGGCTTGGAACTAGATGAAATTTAATGTCCCTTCAACCCTAACCATTCTGTGAAAATGTATAGCTTTGAAAATGGTCACAAACCTACTTCTGAATATCACCTCCTTTTTGGTTAACAAAATTCACTACAGCAGGCTGACCAGTGACTGGTGTGTCCCACTCAGGGCATGGATGAAATGTTGGATTTTTTTTATCGTGATGGGGCACAGAGAGGATTCCTGATCTTCTGCTGCGTGGCACTGAAAGTGACCAATTACGATCTCAACATCATGGAGGCTGCACATCAGCACATGATTATGCACCACAGGCTTGTCCTGGAGACAGGTGGGCCATTGCCTGCAGATCCTGATAGTGTTGTCATGGCAGGTTCCAGGGGTAGTGGCTGCCACTGGAGCAGGAATCACCACCTTCTCTTCCCTTCTGTTTCCTACCCTTTGGTTGTAGCTTTTGGTTTACATCAAGGGATTGAACAATATGCCTGCACAGAGCTCGCCAGCCACCCATCCGTGCAGCCTCCGCCCCTGCTCAAAGCATGCACTGTAAGTGGGGAAAGTCAGCCCGGAGTTTGAGTGGGTCCTGATCCAAACTATGTAGTTACTGTAGGGAAAACATTGTATTGGAACTGCCTGGTGCCCTGGATAGGATGTCTGGGAAAGATGCTCATCTCAGGATGCGTACCACAACTTCTCCTCCCAGCTTGCCACTGGGGAGAGTTTTTCCTTTCCTCTTAACCCCCCTCTCCCCCCCTCCACTTTTTAAAAAATGTATTTGTTTATTTATTTATTTTCCTCTGTCATTGATATGTGCCATCATCTATGGAGCCTGCTAATAAATTTTCATTCATGTGAATCTGTCTCAACATCCTTTATGCAACACACTGATTCAAATATGTGTCCTCTCTCAACAAGTTAGAAATGGTTAACACCACTTTTTTTTTGCCAGAATCTGAAAGGAAATGGTAAGATTTTGGACCACTAGATGACATCCATCTAGGTACAGAAACTCTTGGATGAAAGACAGTAGAGAGCAAGATGTCACCTGGATAGGACAGTGGGTCTGAACCAAGTACTCAGGTTGAACACTGAGGTGAAAAAAATTCTCAGCCAAAACTAAGGGAAATCCAGGGTGAGATTCCAGTACGCAAGGCTCATTCTCTTGTTGACATCCATGCCTTTCAAACTAGCCACTCTTGCTGCCAGCAGCTCTGCTGCTATTGCAGCTCTTCTCAAGGTGTACTGAAGTAAGGATGCCTTCAGCGATGAAAGTAAACGTGCCTAAGTTGTTTTCTTTGCTAAATACAGTTTTCGTAATTAGGAGTGTAGTTATTGAATGACTTCCCAATAGATTATCCCAGCTGCTTGATTAGCACCTTGTCATGGCATACGGTACACTCTAAGAGCCGAAAAGATGTGTTCTGTCACATACTTGCAGGTAAGGAATGTCCAGAAATACTTTTCATCAACACAGATAAGAGCTGGAAGACTGGAGTCTGAATCACACCCGTTAGTTTTTCCACTAACTCCAAGTGGGACAAAATCCTGCTAATAACTCACTTTTATGTCATAACTTAGAAGCAGTGGAAAGTTGATGTGCAATTCCTTGTATTCTCTATAGACTTAAAAATACACAATTAATAGTTCATTTATTTTTAGATATAGGGACAGCATTTACTCCAAAATGGCACACAGCAAATGTTGTTTTAAGATACTTGAAAATATATTATATTGCTCTGGGATTTTTAGTCTTTTCCTTTGAAAGTGAGTACAGCTGTTCAGTGGCTGAGAATGAAAAATAAAAACAGACATTCTGAGACCTAACATACATTGATACCAAAAGCTACGAAAGATACTAGTTGCTTGGACAGATTGCAACCCCTCTAAATTCAAAGATACTTTTGTAAGCATCTGTCACTAGAGGTTGAGGGAGATTGAGTGATTTTATCCTCCAGCTCTTCCTTCCCTCCCATGCAGTTTGAAGGGAGAAAGCAGGGTGTTACAAATCCACAAGTAAAAGTGTATCACTCCAGAACTACCCATTTAGTATTCAAATTAACTCACCAGTTTGGGAGGCAATTATGTCACCTGGAATGTATAATGAAACTGTGACACACACACACAATTTTGGCATCTATTTATTAGCTTGCCCTACTCACCTGACTGGGTTCAGACTTACAAATGTTATGGCACCATTTGCAGACCACTTCCTTTATTTACAGCAGATTTCACACCTGGCTACCTTATCTCCATTGGCAGTACTCCTGCTTGGCCATAACAAGCCACCTCAGGCATATCAACAAGACCTGAGCCTACATGTGAGAGTGAAAGGGTATTTTTGTAACTTTATTCACATATAGGAAGTTTAGGTGGTACTTTACATGGTGATTTCTTTCACAATTTCCAGCTGACTTCCACTCCTTGATGTATTTCAGAAACCACTTGCAAATAAAATCAACCATGGTAATTTCTTGTGAGATCTAATTTTTCCTTTGCATGTTAGAAACAGATGCTAGAGAGTGTTCCTTCTGCATAATGCCCCTGCTTTAGGTTCTTTACTCATCTCAACTCTTTTGAATGTTAATGTATCTGTATGACAATAAGGCTTTTTAATTCTCCAGAGCTCTTGGCAATCATTCCAGTTCTTTTTGATGCTGTCTCTGAAATAAGACTGCTAAGACAATTTTTGTGTGACTCCACACAGGGACTTCTTGATACAAGATTCTGTCAGAGCTCCAACCCCAAATTATGAATGTGTGTTCATAGTGCACACACACAAACTCGGAATCGAAGCTACATATTTGAGTGACAATCAGGAAGGAAAGTCATTATGGGATTATGCATCCCAAAATACACGTGTGGTGATTGTCCGGGTGATTGTCCTGCAACTAATCCTTTCCAGCACCTTGCTGTTGTGCTGCATTTTAAATGAAATCTTGCATTCTGGATTTGGAGCTGAAAGTCAATACCAGAAGCCTTAGGCTTTGGTGCCTTGTAAGTAATGCTTAACTCAGTGTTTTCCCCAAACCAAGCTTGCACAAAGCATGATTAGGAATTTTTGTAGCTAAAATAGCTCTTAGGAATTTAAGATACTCTTTCTGTTTTTGTTTTGTTTTGTTTTCTTCGTCTTGTTACTGGTACCATCAGCTCCAACCAGCTATGTCTACTGCTAAGATCGAGCCGGTACCCTATTCTTCCTTTGCCTCTCTCTTGGGAAATGTTGACCATTGTGGAATCTACTGAATATTTTTTACCAAGTATTTTTACCCCAAGTTGCCAGATCATCAACAGTAATTCCCTAAGAAATCTTGGAAGCTAGAAGTCACAGTGCTGGAGAACATACTGCTCTTGAGCAATGGCAAAAGAAAACTTTGTGTATATCTACAGAAAAGGGAGTTAAGGGTCAGGAATGTTTGGCTGTCTATGTCAAGCTAGACAACTGAAGTCTGCTGTGTTTCATCATTACAGTTTATTATTTATTTCAGAGAAGGGTCCATTCCCGTTTATTCCAGTTTATTCAGATGAAGGATATTTGTGGTACACTCAGAAATTTTCTTTCAACCTGAAACAAAACACTGACCTAATTCCACAAGAATTCCTTTAATTTAATACTGGAACTTCAGTGTAGAACCCTCATTGGAAACAGGAAAGTTGCATCAAGTGAAGCAGAAACACCACAGTAGGCAATCAGGCCTTTGACTGCATGGAAGTTTACTAGACAGCCTTCTCTTTTTCTACACTGTGAAACCTAGGAATGGAGTAAGAATGGAATAAGAATGAAATAAATCTCTTCTACTTATAATTTATGTAATGCAATTACTAGTGGACAGAAAAGAACTGAGTGAAGTTTGGGGTTTCTAGTAGACCTGGTTCTCTGCTCATTCTGTCTTATATGTGAAAATGTGGAGGCACAGTCTGGTTCCTTTTAAGTAGTTGCATGCAGGAGCAGCCAGCTTGAACCTTATACTATGGGGGTGTTTCATACATTGTGGTATTAGCTGCAATGAAAATTTTTATTAAACTGTTTGTGTCACTACGCCCTTTCTTTGTGCATACAATGGTCAATAAAAAAAACAAAACCCAGACAACCAACCACACAGTTTTCCCAGTGTCTCCATGGTCAATATAACTGAATTTTAAGTAAAAGCTTCTTTTATCACCTCAGTTAGCATGTTTACATATAATAGGCACTGCTGAGTAGTACATCTGGTTAATGATTATCTTTTACATATTGATATTAGTACCTGAAGTGGGAACATCTCATTTCCTGAATATGATTACCATTTTGAAATCTTATGCACAGGGGAAAAAAACCAATTCTATAAATTAAACAAGAAGTTCTGAGAACTTATATCCCCCAGTTCACATCCAGATACTAATGCATCTCATTTACTTTGTTGCTGTTCCCTTGAGTTATCTGTGTCACACAGACCAGTCTTGCATGTCATGTTAACTATCCACTGAAAAAAAGCTAGAAGTGTACTTGTAACAGTGCCTTAAGCTAGCATACAAGGTAGGTAGAAGAACATAAAAAATTCATCACTGTTACGTTTCAAGTTGCTGGGATATTTTAATTCCAATAGGACAGAACTCATGTCAGCTAAAGATGGAGCTATAATTAAACTGATAGGGCATTCACAATTGCCTCGAAACCCGCTGTAGTTGTCATATGTTTCTTTTCCCCATCTTTAAACTATATGGAAATCAATTATCTCAACAAACCAGCTGTAAGGACTGTATGCCAACCACTTACACTTGAAGTGAATAAATTATTTGAAATTCATTATTGATGTGAACAACTCTCCAAGATTTAAAGCACCAGTCCATTTTCTGTGCTGAGATTCACATGGAATTTTAACAAGTTCAGCACTATCCTCCGTCATAAATTCATATAGCAAACTGTTATGCAAATAACTAGAGTTCAGGGATTGGCGAGCTGTGCATGGAAAATTATGCTTCAGATGACAAAGTGCCTGTGAGTTAATGGTTCTTTACATTTAGTGACAAATTTGTTCCTGATTTACCCCAAAGTGACAGACACAGGGTAAAAGGGGGACACTGGAGACTGAAAATACCATTTGTGTGTCAAGGATGTTAGCAACCTGGAGTGGTGATAGGCACTGGTGTTTACAGGATATGAAATTGAGTTGATGTGATGTCATTTTGGCTCTACTGTAACCTGGTTATCTCTTGCCAAGACTTCATGTATGATTAGTCAGCTCGGAGAGGACAGCAGGCCTTATCAGACACACTTCCTGACATTCCTGTCAACTTAAGAAATGTGGTTAAGGAATTTAAGATGAGGTGTCACATCTTCATATCAAATCCCATTGCGTCACCACGTAGAAGTCTGAAGACTCCTTCTAAAAATATTAATGAAAAGGAAAAATCAAGTTTGAGCTGGATTTGACCTTGTAATGCATTTTGCATGCTACATCCCTCTAAGTTAGTGTCTTTAATATGCATACATTTTCTTCATATGTATGGAAAATAATTGGCACCCAGGGTTTGGAAAAATAGTATTTATTAATAGCAATGCAAAGGCATGTTCTGAGTTAGCTGGCTTCTAGTCTGTAGAATAAGGCAACCTTTTATGTGCCTGAGCAATTTCAAAAGAAACTCCTTGTGTAAAAAGCTTGCAATCCCACATATTTAACAAGGACTATATTTGGAATGGTTAACAGACAGACGAAAATACTAAGCATAACAATATTTTTTCATCTCTTCAAAGGAAAGGCTTATACAATGTAATATTCACACTGTATACAGACTCTTTAAAGTTTCTTTTCAAAAGCAAGTTAGCAGCATGCTATTTTTATGCCATTACATTTGTCCCACTGCACAATTTGTTTTAATACAAGCAGTTGCATTCTCTTCCTTGCAGTGGGGCTCAAAGTCAAAATTCATTGCTAAGCCAAAAAGATTCCTTATATGCTGCAGACCAAAACATTGCATAAACAAGGCAGACTAAACGGTCTGTCTATGGACTACCATCTGGAAGACTGAACATGTGTAAGTACCCACTTTTTCAGCCATTGCCAAGATATTCTTCCAAGTATTTCAGGGCCTGGTAAGCTCCAAAGGCTCTTCTCAGGCATCTTACAACTGCTTCACAACTCTTAAAGAGGAGCTCACACAGTTCTAAGTCCTTACACATAAGGTACACGTACATTCAGTAACAGTTTTTACAGTTAATAATTAAAAAAATATCTGTACTCAATGAACAGCCCTGGGAAAAAAAGACTCTTCATGGCACAAACTTTCATGACTCCTTCACATAGGGATGATTCTGGTGCTTGCAATGCAGGTTCAGAAGACATGCAGGCTTCTTAAGCACATCCAAGAACAGATACAGAAGACGATAATCAGCTGCAAAGCCCCTGTTTGAAGGAACAAATCTATAACTACATGATACCTTTTGCTCTTTCTGTTACTGAGTAGAGCAGCAATAAACTTCTTTTTCCACCTTGTCTTATTTATTTCGTTGATTACACCTTGTGTAAACAATCGCTGTTTGTTTGAGTACTTCTACAAGGACATTTTTGTCTTCCAGAACCAGTTTGTGATGTCTGAGGATGTGTGCCCTGAACTCTTGCTTCCAAATTTAAACGTAATGCTTGTTTAATCTTAGTAAGACATACAAAGGGAGAACCAATGTGAACACTTTGAATAGAGCAGATGACCTAGACCCGTAACTGCTACTTTTCTCATGACAATGAAATAGTAAAGCAAGAGTATCTGTGATTTGTATGTTCAGCAAGCTGAATCCACGAAGTTCAGAACTTGCTTGCTTTGAAGAACCATCCAGCAGCCAGAAGAATATCCCTCAAATAAATAAATGCTAAGTTGTAGATTTTTTTGCACACAACAAACACAAAGGTAAACAACCTCTTCTTTACCAAACTCTCATGACTGTTTCAAGTAGACACAGACAAACATAAAAGAAGAAATTTTTGAACACGTCAGTTATGTCAAACTGTTACAGAAATGTTCAGTGATTCAGAGAGAAGACATTTTCTGCTAGTGTACAGTCTCCAATCTGAAACTATGTAAAACTTTATCTAATTGACTATAAAGAACATGAATCATCTTCTGAAAGTCTTCTCCTGTGAAACAATAACTCAGTTGTGTAGATCTCTCAGTCTATAAGCAATCATGAGATCAGTTTATGATTTAAGCTAAAGTATCATTTCCAAATTTTTCAAGTTGATTAGGTACAAGAGTACTACCAGATCTCTCATGCTTGGATCTGACAGCTTGGTTAGTTTTATCTGAAACACCCTGTTTTTTCTAAGGATAGATACCTATGTTTTCTGATGTTACATATTCATGTGTTAATATTATCCTTAAAAGTGCTGCTCAACTACCACCTACCTCTACAATTCCTTGTCACCTACAACATTGATATTTCTGCCAAAGAAATGGATGTGCACAAGATCGCTAACTGCCAGTGTCTTGCAGTCCCACAGGTCCTGGAGCAAGACTGGGAAATAAAAGTTTCCTCACTTGGCTTACCAGTAGGACTCGAAAAACAAGTGCCTCAAAACCAGCCACCACTCTAAAATAACCCTCTGGTGAGAATACGCATGACCCAGCTACAAATACTTACTGTGTGGACATAATGCCCAGTTTTTCACGTCTAAACTTTTGATGTTGAGCCTGTGCATTGCCCAGGCTGCCTCCATAGCCAGGCAAGCAAGACAGGCACCTGCAAAGGGCAAAGCACCTCCTAGAATGAGAACTGTCCAAGACCAGAGGAAGAGATTGTGCCCAGGGATGACTATTTCTCTCCTTTGACAACACCGCATGTTGAAAGGTGTCAGGACAAGCTATTATGCTCTAATTTCTTGCTCTAAGATTTTGAGGCCAATTTTTGTATCTGAACATCTGGCTTTGGCTTATCCCTAGTTCTTAAAGCAAAAGCAGTCATTAGAACGGGAATGTATTTCTTAGTATTTTCATTTTGAAAAGTACATTCATAAGATAAAGAAGTAGCTGGTGATCAGTGCATAATGCAAGGCAAGTCTGTGACACTTAGCTTTGCAGGAGACAACATTAAGAACTTATATAGACCCTAGTCTTACTCTTCTTGAGGTCAATGAAAGTTTTACTACTGACAGCAACAAAAAGAAGCTCAGGCCTAGACACCATGGCCATCAAGTCCTTGTTGCCTTAAGGGAAGAGACAATTGCCTTGCAGGACTTATGACCTTGGTGTCTTTCTAAAATGTACTTGCCTTTATAATTTAATATATATTTATTTTAATTTTCTAATTCACCTCCTGAATTATTTTGAAATAGCTTCCTCCTCTACCATTAGACCTAATGATTGTTTATGCACTTTTTTATGTCCTCAAACAGCATTCAAGTTCCAAGATATATATAAATAAATAAACTTATAAACATATAAAAACTAAATACAGTAATAGGACATACTAAACTTGATCTGTAACTAGAGTAAGTCAGTAGAGGTTATTTTTAGTCAGTGGGATATATCACGATAAAAAGAGTCCCTGCTCCAACTGATATTTTTTTGGTGGTCAGGGACAAAGAAAATAATTTTGCCTCCTTTCCAACACAGTTGCTCTTCACAGTAATGAGTCAAATATGAATGTTTGCATGATATTTCATTGAGGTGACATGAGAAGTAGGTGCCAGAATAGGAGGCCTTCTACATAAGACAGGTAAAAAAAGATGCAAGCTGGAGGAAGAATGGGAAAAAAAAATGGAAAGTTTATGGGGATAGGGAGGAAGCAATTGACATTGAGTTCTAAAATAAGCACATAGCATCTATTTGTGCCAGGGACAGGTACTGTAATATGACTTTCTAAATATGCAACTTTCCCCTTACATTAATTATTTTAATCATCAATTACCTGTTTTGAAAATGGGTAGAGGTGCCCCACATATTTACCTAGGAAGAAAAATTAATTATCACACATTTTATAGTCATAAACTACCTTGCAAATTCCTGTAATTAAAGGGCTTTGCAAGCTCCAAAGGATTTGTCCTTCTAGCTTCTGCTCTTTTCTCTGGCAAAGGCTATCCAAAGCTCTGGGAAAAGAACATTTGTTTTTCACAGATGGGAAAAGAAAGAACCTCGGGGTCCTGGCCAGATCTTATTAAGCTGTTATCCATTCCTGATTTTCTTGAACAAGGTCTTTCAAGGGTGTTTGCAACAAACCCATCCCCTCCAGGAATGTCGTCATCATGAATGTCCCCTGTAAAACACACTGGTTTTTCCTAAACATAGACTAGTTCTGCTGTTTTTGCTGGGCCCTTGACAACATGTCATCTTTGAAATGTCATTGATTTAACCTTTTGTTATGTTTGGGGTGCCAGTGTCAACTGCAGGTGCCTCCAGAAGGATGTGCATTTGATTGGCAAAGACAGGATGATTGACACCAGGCTAGTATTCTGTCAAAACTCAGGCGTATCATTGTGTGGCAAAGCTGTTATGTTCAATGCCACCCAGCCCCAGTATATGTGCCATGATGGTGCATTTCAACCCACTGTCAAAGACAGCTAACAACTGGTATTGGTGATGTAAAATGAAAAGCAAACCTACCATTAATCAATGAGGAAAATGGCTATAGTTGGGATAGTAAAAAAATAAAAATGCTGTCTGTCTGTCTACCTATCTATCTGCCTATTTACACATACATGCACACTCTCAACTAGCTGGATTTTTCAGTATGAAACTCTAAGTTTTGAATAATTAGTACACAAGACCTGAACCTGATTCTTCAGTCTGTATTTTCCTATCTGGGAAGTTAGTGAGAGTTTTCCTAGCTTCCAGTCCTGCAGATTAAGTCCAATTATCAGCAACTCTGATTTGTATACCTGCAAAGTTTTAAAATGTTCTAGCTTACCAGCCTTACACTTCACTTTATGCTTTAAAACTGAAGATATGCCTGAGAATAATTAAAAAATGTTTAAAGAGGAGGATAATTATTCAAGTAATTTGACTTCTAAAATTAACAGCGTGCTCTTATCTATTGGCCTAAAAAAACCTCTGTGAAATTTTTGTACAATTCAAATAAGTCATTCTATCACCTTCTCAAGTGAGAGGGTTAATTTGCATTCACTGATCATCTCATTACATTTTGCCTGTAGTCCTTCCTGCAATTTCAATTGGTTATGCTATTCTTCTCCACGTACTCTCTTAATGCCTTGGGCAGCAGGCAGTGGCTTTAAAAACGTGGTGCTTCTCAGTTGCATCTGACACTGGTGAAATAGTGTTTCCGTTTTGAACGTGAATCAAGAATGAAAATCTGTGGATTCCAGAATTTGTGCCTTGTAGCTCAATGTATTTTTAGATGTGAGGTTTTAGAAACTTCCCAGCTTTTCCATTTAGCATGTGTGTCCATTTCCAATGAGAAGGTTTCTTCTACTAACATTGCCTGATTTTTTTTCTTACCTTCTGAAAAAAAAGTTTCATTACATTTCTTTAATGGAAACACGTTTTTTTGGAGAAAATGCTGTCAGAAAGCCTTACTTAAGATAACAGGAAAGGCAGCAGTGAAATATATCCACTTCTGTAAAACACTGTTGTTATCTTCTCAGTCACAAAAGTTCTGCTGACTCAGAAAGGATGGATTCTGGGTCTTTGCTGTCCCAGGGTTTCCCACAGATGAAGGTTTTTACTCTGGTACAGAATGAAATTGATAGCTAAAGTCTCGGCTAATTCCTCACAATGCAACTCCAGTTTTGTAGTTTTCCTTTTTCTTTCTTTTGTTCTACCTATGGATGTTTTCTGCTCATGTTGTCTCCTGCCACTTCTCAGCCATGCTTGCTGCCTCTTTCCTACCCCCAGCTTTCTGTTGACTTTCCATTGCATTATTACTGGCCATAGACCCATGCCTTAAATACAGACTCCAACTCTAAGTTCATGTTCCCATTGCTCGACAAAACTTTATCAAAGAGCATTAAACTACTGTATCAGCTTCTGTTTTAAGTCATCCCCTGCAATTCAATATTCATTTGTTTATGATCTGTTTAATTTCATAGGATTGTTTTCAGTAGACTCTCTGCTGAGCTTTTCTCATCACTGCCCCCCACGTATACTTAGAGATCTTCAGACATTCTCTCCACCAAAAAGTCACGTCTCCCTTTGCTTTCATGGCATTATCATTCAGTAGTTTTTTCCTTATCTCTCTCTTCAACACCATCTTTTTCCCTCAGCCACCTGTGTAATGAACTCCACTTTGGTTGCAATGGCTCAGAAATTTATCTCTGCTTGGTGCTATCCTGACTGATTTCCATCCAGCCAATCCTGTATCTTAGTCTGTCTCCAATAAAAAATAAGCCCTTCATCTTTGCTTAATTTTTTTGACCTCTTCCACATTATCTGTGCCACCATTTTCACTGACATTGAGACTTGTAATTTGAGGATCATCTTTTACTTTCTCTCCAATCACACATCCAAGCTGAGTTGCAATTCTGCCACATCGGTCTCCAGACCATACAAAAAATCTATTTCTGACCAAACTTCACATCAACAACTCTGACCCATCCCTTGCTTCCTGCTTTGCCACCCACTGCAGCCTCCTCCTCTTTGGTCCCCCTGACATTCAAATCACTAATTCTGCATCACACAAGAAAATTCTCACAGGAAAAATCCTTCTCACAGGTTGGAGCCTTTATTTTAATATCTTCACTGAAGTCCTCCACTCTCAAATCAAATTCCAGTCACTCCAGTCCTTGCCGTCAGAGCAAAATCAATCCCTTCTTAATTCCCTGTCCTAATTTCTTCACATTGCCCACACTATAACCTAATGACTGCCCAATGCCATTGCTCCTCTCTGTTTAGTATTACCTCTGCACATTCAGTGGATGCCTGAAATGTTGTTCAGAGTCATTACCCACTTCTACTTTGAGCACAAAAGCAAATAATGATTTGTGGCACTGTTATTTGATACACAGGGACAGTCTATTTACATACTGATAGATGGCTAATTGCTTTCATACTTACT
This sequence comes from Apus apus, assembly GCF_020740795.1. Taxonomy (NCBI): domain Eukaryota; kingdom Metazoa; phylum Chordata; class Aves; order Apodiformes; family Apodidae; genus Apus; species Apus apus. The sequence goes on along the minus strand of NC_067284.1, from coordinate 72,002,891 downwards.
GGTAATAGTTCCGTATTGCCTTATCATATCTCTCTCTCCCTATCACCTGCTCAAAGTGTCTCTTCCTTATGACTGGGGCTCTGTAGACCCTGTACATACAGAGAGCATTTTATAGATTTGAAGGAGCTTTGTAATACTGTATTATTAGGTAATAAAAACATAAGTATGACTCATAATTTGTCATACCTTAATATCTTCCTACATTTGTCATCCCTTCCAAAAGTACTCTTAAAGTATTTTGCCTTAAATAACTACTTCCCTGTTTAAAATAATTATTTTAAATAAAGAATGAGAATGCACTAAAATGTTTGTGTTTATACTTATTGTAGACCTATACTCTTATTATTACAGGAATTACAGTTGCTATTCTAATTTGTGTGTAGTGCTTAATTTCACATTAATAGCATAAATACAGAATTTTTCAACATTTTCCTTTGCAGAGAGCACAGCTCATTAAAAACCTATAGAAAAGCTTTTGAATTGACATAAAATTTAGCAAACACTGGAGAGGAACTGTAACTCACTTTACTGTGCAAAGCAAGCACATGGTGTTTATTTCATGTTTAGTGGAGTTAGATCTTCATTGAGCACAGCCATGCATTGAGCATCTCTGAAGGCAGCTGTTGTTGGATGTGCTGAGCCTGCAGTTTCAACATGGGACATATTCTGTGGTTGCCCCACCAATTCAAACAGTTTGGAAGTAGGTAGTATGAATAACAAAGAGGGTAGAGGGAAGGAAAATATCTAGATCTAATAGTTTATCATTGCTAGATAATTTTTCAGGATTCAAACAGTCTGTCACACCCTAGCTAAGAAATTATTTGTTTTTACAATGTCATTCATAAAGAGTGGACTGCTGTGCTGATGGCAAAATATACACAGGGATGATTAAGGACTGATATCTGTGAGCAGGGGAAGATATCATCTGATGAGAAACTAACAATGATGAGCTCTGTGATAATCTGACAGACTCAAGATATCTGTGAAGAGTTCCTGGAAATAAAAGGCAGCTTGGATGCAACAGAAAATAAGGTAAGTGGCTCTAAAGAGAAAAGATCTCAGATAGCCTCTGATTCAAGAGGGGAAGGTCTCTGCCTCTTAGGCAGAGCTGTGGAGGGAGCCAAGGATGTGCTTCCCAGAATAATGGCAGGGGAAAGGGACTTTTTGTAAGGGTTTTGATGAGTTCCTGCTCCTAGCTCTGTTACTAGTTATGTTTTCAGGTGCCCACAGAACTTTTAAGTTCTCTGATTGTTATTTAAACACAACTAAGAACTAAAAAATTCCTCCTTTCTCTCCTTCTTATGAATTATGTATCTGACTAAGGGACAATATAGCGTGCTTATACACATTCATCCTAAAATGGATTTCTTAAAAGATCTATGATAATTAGAGCTGATGGAAGCACATTTTTATTCTAGAACAGGCTAAAAAATCTTAATGATTTAATCTGTTGAAAGATAGGAAATGTTCTGCATTTTAGAGAGCTTTCAGTTTCTCATGTTTTATTAGTGTCATAGCAAAAAAACAGCCCTTCTGTTATTTCAGAAAAGATTTCCATATACATTCCCATGAAAAGTTGTCTAAAAGATAAAATCATGTTTCACAACATGGAAAACACTTCTGTATTAATCACATGAACCAGCCCCCCCTTTAAATGTTAAACGTATCTGAACAGTTTCTCATCTTGCTTTGGACTAACAGCCGTACCATCAGGAATCAAGATATGATGAAGTTTAAATTAAAGTGCAAATCACAGAATATGTGGGTAGTGCATGTGGTGTAAATTAATATAAGCCTTCACATACCATCTACCTCTTACTGCATCATGTGCTGATTTTTCTGTAATAAGCAACTCTTCTTTAGCTGTTTGCTCCTCCTTGGATAACTCTTAACAGCTAGTTCCTGGAATGAGATGAGTAGGACATGCTTGAGAAGCAAGAAGTGAAAGTGGAATTTTGCAAAGTAAACTTGGGTCTTGATTTTTTATTTTTTTTACCATTTCTTTCTTTCTATGGGATAGATAGCTCCATTCTGAACTGTTTGTCTCTATCACACTTCAGGCACATTTATTTTTGACAATTCACTTGCTGTAGGCTCATTGCCTGATTATCACCCACCTCATGGCACACCTTTGTACAGTGACGCTTCTTGAACATGTTGCAACATTACTATTGATGTTAAAAACTCAGTCTAATCCTCTTATCTCCATATCTCACCTTCCTCAACCCCCCGTTTCTTCTGCTTTCTTCCAAACAACATGCATTGACTTGATGTGCCATGCATATACCATGTTGCATTCTGCTCACTGTGCCATCTCAACCTCTGAAACGCTGCTGTCGGTTCCTCTGGTTTGCACCTGCCTGTTTCTCAGCCCTCTTATGGAGGCCTCACCTGTCATTCATCCATCCATCCCATGCAGATATCCTGCTCTCCCTGCCATCCTACAGAGAGCAGTGGATGCCCTTAGCTGCAGCTATGATGACCTTCACCAGGCTTTCCTATTCTTTGTGGCAACTCAGCCCTCACCTCATCCCACGGACCCTTGGCACTTTGTACTCAGCTGCAACTCAGGTTACCGCATATTTCCCGTCAGGGACTTAAGCTCTTCAAAAGCAACAACAATTGCACATGCAAAATATTTTTCACACTAGTAGAACATTCTCTTTATATTTGATTCTCATCAGATAAGACTATAAATACCTGAAAGACTGGAGAAACTTGTGCAACCATTTTTGGATTGCATAGTCTACAGGATTAGACTTCTTGCAAGATTTCCAGAACTTCCTGGTTGGCTGAGTGGAAATATTTTAAAAATAACATCTTACAGTATTTCAGTGTTTCTGTTTCCTCTGTTGGTCAAAAACAGGAAATGCAGAAGCATGTGAATTTCAGGTTTCACTAAACTTCAGAATAAAAAGGTTCAGAGAGAGAGCACTTAAAAAAAAGAAAAAAAAAAAAAAAAAGACCAGATTAGCAGCCAGTTTCTATTTTCACCTAAGTCAGTTCATCCATCTGCTTTAACCATCCTTCAAAACCAACACCAACTGGAGTGTTTTGCATATTTGTAATGTCTGGTGGAGATAATAGGCAGAGGGCATGCTGGTTCCAAATTAGGCTCTTGCTCCTTGTGTAACCTAGTGAGCGAACATCCTGACATGTAATTATTTGTTTTTCTCTCTTCACTAGTTCAAAATATTTGGATAGTCAGGTTTTAATTTATTTCCATTTACAATGTTACCTAAGGAAGTTTCTTATCTAAGAAGGGCATAGAGCTTTTTCTCTTTTAATAGCTGCCCGTTCAGTGCTAGTTACCTTACTGCATATATAAAGTTAGGACTGTTTCTTCTCATGTGTATCACTGTACACTGATAAACACTGAGTTTTGGCTGCCATTTTATTGCCACCTCCACAGCTCTAAAGAAGGCACACCTAACCTTTGCCTTATCACTTATTCCTCTGAAAATGTATTCTGCAAGTCTATTAGTTAACTCTTTCCCCTCATGCTATCATCATACTACAAGTACAAGCATAGTACCACTACAGAAGGAATTAGTAGAAGGAATTTGTTCATAATACTTATTTTTCCAATTGGCCTATGAAACTTTTTTTTTTTAATTTTAAAATACATTTTTCCTCTCTTCATTCTCACTTTAAAATTTTATAGCTTCCTATATTTCAGAGAACTTGACCAAGGATATATCCAACCCTCCTGTCATGCCATTCTTACTGACAGAGAAATGAGCTGTGGTAAATTGTGCAATGCAGACAGTGCAGAACAAGGACAACAGAGAAGCTCTGCAGCTTCTGTGCCCATTGATGTTTCTGTGGTTAGTACAATTTCACCTTCTTCAAATCAGAAAATATTTAAGATCAGACACTGTTTGTGTTAATTTTCTAAGACCTGGTTCAGAAATGACCTGTGTTTGCCTACCTGCTCCAGCAAGAAGACCTAGCTAGAATGTGTACAAAGCTCATCAATAGGTCTGACTGATGTTCCTATGGCAGTTTCCCTGAAGTTGCTTGGGTACCTCTCAGTACACACAGTGCCATTTAATGGCATTGCTCTCCTGATGTGCTTTCTCACTTCACAGCAACTTGCAACTCAGTGACTTTGGAGCCAGACGTGACACACACCTTAGTGTTTCAATAGCTTTTCATGGACTGCCTGTCTATGAATTTGTCTAAATGCCTTTGAATCCATGTGAATATCCACAATATGCTGTAGCAATGAGCAAGAGCAGTTTATGAATTGAGAGGAAAAAGAGTACCCTTTTGCTTTCTTTGTACTCCTTTTTTACTATTTCATGTATTGCCTCTAGCTAATGCATTATGGACAACCATGAACATGCTCCATACCATTTGTGATTGTAAAGATTTCCATCACATTCCTCTTAGTTATCTCCTCCTAGGCTGAGAAATCTCAATCTACTCCTAGTTGTTCCAGTATAGTTTTTAAATCACCCTTCTCCTCTCCTCTCCTCTCCTCTCCTCTCCTCTCCTCTCCTCTCCTCTCCTCTCCTCTCCTCTCCTCTCCTCTCCTCTCCTCTCCTCTCCTCTCCTCTCCTCATTTCCATTTGTTCTTCCTTGAGACTGGGGAGAGGTGAGGTAGGGGATCAAAACTGTACATAGTACTCAGGATTCTTGTATACACAAGTTTACTGAGGAGCTGAATGACCATCATATCATATATGAAGTCAGGATTGGTTTGGAAGTCCATGTGCATAATTTTATATTTTTAATACCAATTTTCCTTTAGCATTTTGTTGCTCAGACATTCAGTATCACGACCTCCTACTGAAGCTCCTCACAGGCAGTTTGTTTTTACAGTCCCAAAAAACTCATATCAGCAACCTGCTTTCCCATCTTAGTATCCACACCTTTTCTAAATAATTTACAAATGTGTAACAATTTACAATAAGTCTCTGTGAGACTTCACTAGAAATGTTATTTTATTTAGAAAAATTACCAGTCATTCCCACACTTTGCTTCTACCCTTTAATTGTAAGAGGATAAAACTTCTCCCATCTCTTATTTTGTATCAGCTTGGCTCCTCAAGAGCCTGTGTTGAGGGAACTTGTTGAAAATGGAAATCTGAATGATCAATCACCCCAATTTCCTCTGTGCACATACTCAATGGCTTCTCCAAAGGACTTGAACAGGTTTGCAAAGAATGGCTTCCTGACCACGTGTGCAGGGCTTACAGAGGACCCATGCCTAGGAATGCTGCTCTACACAGCTGAAAGCTGAATCAGATGGTCCGTTGCAAGTGGAACAGAAGATATTTGTTGTCGTGTCAAAGTTAACTAGGGGTTGACATTTCAGATATAAGAATATGCAAGTGTTAGCAATAGTGTTGATGTTCAAAAACTGCATTACTTGGATCATGTTGAAGGGATGTGCCCTCACCAAGAGAAGATATCATTGAACAATATTCAGTAGTGAACAAATAATTTATGCGGAAGTGAAAGCAATTTTATCCAGTTGGTCAGGGCTGAATCTTTTATACAACTGGTTAATGACCTAGGTTAAAAATAAACAAACAAACACAAAGAGCTAACAAAAATGCATTACCAAAATATCTTCAAAAGGACCTCAGAAAGTTTTAGCAGACTTCTTGTGTGCAGAAGTTCTCCTCTAGGCATGACATAAACATCTGAATGTGAATTTAGACATTAACAACTTCCTGAATGTTAAAAGCACCACCAGGGTTTTGAACGAAATGTCTTTTCAACCATAGGCAAGGCTTTTTTGGAAAAAACATATAATAAATGCTCAGGCTTACATAATTTATTACAACATCTAATATTGGTCTCATTATTATTGTAATTTAATTACAGTGCAATTCTCCACAATATTTTCCAATGTAATTTAACAAGTTATATGACACCTGATAGTATCGCAAAATGTGCCATTACACAAGCAGTTGACAGCTATGCTGTTTTTAAAAACATTGGCTACCCAACAGCATAATTTATACAGTGGACAGTAAAGTACTAATGCAAAATACATCTTTGCTAAATCACTGCAAAAAAACCCCAACAACAACAAAAAAAAACAAACACCAAAACTAAGGAAAGAGTTCTTCAGCTTTAGTAGTTCAGGGAAATGGGGAAGTTGGGATTTCATTTGTAATTAACGTTAAGATAAGAATGACCCTCATCTTACCTCACTTTCCAGTGTTGCCTGCCTACAAATGTCTTCCAGAGTCACCCACATATCACCTATCACATAACTAAAGAAATGGACAAATACTAATAGTAACAGTATCAAAGTGTACTGAAGTTCTGTGTCTACAGTCCAAAAAGACTCTAGAGTACTATAGATCAAGGACTCTTCAAAATCACAGAATATGTAAGAAACCATTTTCACCAATGCAAGTGTTTCTGAGCTAGCCAAAGGAAAAGTAAGCAAATTCTATCCCTACTTCCCAAATCAGCTGAAAACTTACTCTGAGGCCATGCAGAAGGAGCTTTGGTGAAAAGAGTTTCATTCTGTGCCAGGAATAAAACACAAGTATTTTAAAATTTCTCTCAAAGAACTACTTAAAAAACACTCAAGGTCATTCATAATATCACATTTTGATGTTAATGTTTTATTTTGTGCTGTAATATATAATCTATTGTACTAGAGAAAAAAAGTGAAAAGCCATTTCAAGTGAAAAATGAAACCCCAACAAGGTTGAAATGGATTATTTTGACATTTTCTCCTCGGTTTTCTTTCAGAAGAAAACTCAGGTGAAATCAAGTTGAATGTTTGCCAGGCAATTTGGTTTCAGTGGAACCACAGCTTCTCAAAGGGGCAGTTCCTTAAAAATCCTTCTGCCTAATTTGTGAGACAAAGTCCTGTCCCTCTTGGCTTGCAGAAGTCCCTCTGCTATGGACCCCTCTGGTGAGGGGTCAGTGCTCCCTGCCTGCTGAGCTTGCAGCAATGGGACTCTGCTGTCTCATCTATGTTTGCACCTTTGGGCCACCACCAAAACTTGCTTTCAGAAAGCCCACTTCTGAGATGAGCACTCAGTGGTGAAATAATCCTTCTTTGAAATCAAGACTCAACAAAAAGAAATAAAAAAATGCAGTCCTGGTCTTGAAGAGAAGCCTGGAGGGTTTTTGATCATTAACATGACTGAAAACTTTAGGTAGCAGCTTCATGTTCCCGTGGCTCACAGGAAAAAGCAGTAGTGTCACAACAGCTTTACCTCTAAAAATAACTGACACATGTAAAAATAAATAAAACGCCAGTTTGCCTGATATCTTTTAACAAGGAGATGAATACTTATGCAGTAGGTGGTAAGCTGAAACACATCATATTTGATATGAGAACACTTAACTTCATGGGGACTGAGACAATAACGCTATACAATCATGTCTCTAGGGTCTAATTTGACTGTAAGATTTAAATAACAATTCTATATCCCACTTGAACTTGAATGTGTTCTGCTCAGCGGGAAGGCAGCAGAAACTTCAAAGTTTGGAATGTGTATGCAAAAGCTGCATGCTCACTTGTAAACGTCTTCTGTGACATCTGGCAAAGTCCCTGTAAAAATATGGGGCCATTGTAACCAGGAACAGCATTTGGTCCTTAAATATTGGTCAGAGAAAACAAATTTTTCAACACCCACATTTTTGTCAGTACTGTGAGTGTGCTTTCAAATTTATTTATTTATTTATTTATTTATTTAAGTTAAGGGTTGAATAGAAATTGCCAAAACTACTCCTTGAATCTGCTCGCTACCTGTACAAAGGAGAGCAGTACCACACATGCTGTTGAAACAGGTGTATGTCAGATATGGGCCAGTTAATTTTAGGAATACCAAGAAGTTTAAAAAAGCATAGAGTGCACTGTGATGCAATCATTTTCCTTTTGCAGTGTTATCTCCCTGACTGGATGTCAGTTTAACCTCATTCGCCATCTGATGGGAAGTGGGTTTCATAATTTTTGCTTAACAGCTTACTGGGGAGGGGGGGGAGATCAATAAAACAAGTAAACAGAGTAGCTGAAAAAAAGAAGTAAAAAAAAAAAAAAGAAAAATATTTGTAAGCTTATGCTTATCCAAGGAGTGATCTCTGTTCTTCCCTTTTGCTAGCCTTCCACAAACATTTGAATGCTGAGTGAGATAAGAGCACATAGTTGCATGTATCTTTGAACCATGATAGTTTATGTGGAATTTCCAAGTCAGAAAAAGAAGTAAGATGACTTGTGACCTCAGGGTTAGTCATGATTTTCCGTCATCTACTTCGTAATATTTTCTTTCTTGCCTGTTGTAAAGATGAAAGTCCACCAGAGTGGGTGTTCAGCAAATTACAATTCTGCCTTGCTTTGGATAAAATCTTAAACAATTGCATGAAGTATCAACTTGAAAATGTTCTTCTCAACTTCAATTTTCTTCAGTTTTCTTAACAAAAGATCTCATACTGAACCTAGGCTCCTTGTCCTTCACAATCAGACCCCCATTCTTCTCATATTTCTCAACTGAAGTTGTCTGGATCATTGGATATCACCTACGAAGCAAAAGAAATCAAACCTTCTCCATCTGAATGCAAGACTTCAGCACCCACAATCAAAACCATTAGGGACCAATGGAAAATCTGGTTATGAAAGATAAGAGTGAGTAATGAGCTAAGCAGTTTCAATTAAATGACAGACCTTTGAAAAAGGTTGCAACTAATATTTTATTTATTACTAGAGAACAAATGTTAATTAATTAATGTAATTGGTTATGAAGATCATGTGGAATGATGAACTCAGAGACTTAAATTAGAATTAGACCTAGGTTTTCTTGAAGTCCAAGGGGCTAATAACTTGAGAAAGCTTGTCTTTCAAGCTGAAAGAGGGGAACAAAACCTAGATGAATAAAGGCAAATATAGTGCCATATGACTGGAGAAGAGAAAATATACTAAATGAGAGGAAAAAAAAAAATTGAGCGAATATTGTTTCATTAACCTAACCTCTAAAGTACACAGGGTTTTAGAACAGGTTTTGAAAGAACAGATGAATAAAGACAGGGAGGCAAAAGAAATACTGGATAAACGACAGTAGGAAATATAATAAAAGAAGGAAGATAGAGTCAGACTAACTTAATAACTTATTTTGATAAGATAGCTGATTTTCTAGACAAAGGAAATGGAGTCAATCTCATCTATTTGGACTTCGGTAAAGTGCATGGTGTGGTGCCACATGGGAAATTATTTGTTAAGCTGGAGTTGATAGGGATTAGTAGAGGAATTGAAAGATAGGCAAAACACTGTCTTAAGGAATGACAGCAATAGATAGTGTCAAAAGGAAAAGTATTGTGAGGGTTACCAGTTAGCAGTGGAATTCTTTATGGATCAGTCTCAGGTTTGATCTTCTTATTTCATTTAAGACCATGACACAAATATTAGGAATGTGATAATACTATGTAGGTTGGCACTATCAATACACAAGAGAGAAGTATATCATGCAGAAGAAGGCTGGATGACAGTAAGAGCAGGTGTAATAGGAATGGGATGAGAAGCAGCATTTTGAAGATAATGAAGCTAGTCACTTATCCCCAAATGAAGATAATGCATTTGGAAACTAGCAACAAAAATTAGGAATCAGCTAGGAAAGACTGAGCTAGAAGGCGACCCCAGGTTAGTTGTCAGCCACAGTACAGCTGAGAGCAACCAGTGAGATACTGCAGATACTGTAGTAAAAAAAGGGCACACGAGGGATGCAACAGGAAGTGTATTTTAGGTGAATAGAGGAGGACTAGCTCCGTGCCAAAAGCCTCTGGTAAGACTCTACCATAAGCACTGATACAACCATTTTGCAGTCAGGCAAGATGAATTAAAACTGGACCAGGTGCAGAGGAGGGCAAACCAAAATGATAAAGACAACAAGTGTGCTGTCAGGGGTACGTATAAATACCAAGGCTACCATTAGAAAACACCAAACATTTACCTCAACACATATTTAGGACAGATGCTTTCTTCTTCAAGTCTGTAGGAAGACTGTGGTCTTCTCTGTCACATGTGAGATGGATATTAACAGTAGACATTACTGACAACTGGTCAGACCATGGGGAGCAACACATGTCTTTCAGAGAACTTGTCCCATTAGTGTATGCAACATTTTGACCTAAATGTTAGGCCATCAGGCAGGGATCTTCGGTTTGTCCCATTTTCATATAGTATCTCCTAATAAGGAACCCTGGCACTCTGGCACATCTTTGTGATGGAGTGCCTAGCAGAAACAACAGTAACAGCAGTAATAGTTGTAGCTGTAGTAGTAAGAATAGCATCAGCAATCAGTTCCTGCTTTTGGTTCCCAGTATGTTTGCCCTGTTTCTCAGCTACACTCTCTATTCCTTGTGCAGAGCGGTGAAAAAAGGCCAACATGGCACCAGATGCAGGAAAAGTCCTAAAGTGTGGACTAAATACAGTGGCAGTGTGCAACAGTCACAGAGTGTTGGAGCCCTGCCAGTTGGGCCAAGACCAACACCCCACATCTTGTGCTAACCACACATCTCCTTCCCCACCTGCCTTACATGATACCAGTTTTGTACTCACTGATTTTACAAGCTCTTACCTCTCATGAGGTCGTTACTAAGATGACAGATTATCTAAACAATATGGTTCATCTTTTCCATAATCCTGACATGGATAGTGAGGCTGTAGGTGTTCTGCTATTCAAAGAGCCTGATTAGCACTTCGGAAGCAAGTCAGAAAGCTTTCCAGCCTTAAAATACCATCTTTGTGTGATATTTAATGTATTATATTTAAGGATGTTCATAACTTTGTAATGAACATCTGTAGCCTTGCTGTGAAAAAAGTTCTGCAAACCTTACTAAGAAATCAAGAGTGGTATAAAAATGACCCTGAAAAAAACACCATAAAGTTATTGGAACAAAACCCCTTTTGCCATACTTTTTGAAGATATCCAACAGAATCCTACCAAGTGTTAGAATTAGTGTTTCAGGTCCACAGGCTCCACAGAAGACAAATACCTAGTCCTTCCAGCTGTAGCACCTGGCAATTCTGGTCCATATTCTGCTATAGATTTTCAGAGTGTTTTCTCTGATACGGGAAGTTCAACATGAAAATTGCTGGTGTGTTATACCTTTCAGTCTGTCACATGGCAGTGGATGAAAGCAGGCTTGTGTAAAATGACTGAGTCTGGTGTTTGCTGGCCTGTATGGTTTACCCTCTCAGGACAGGTAACCCACTCAGAGGGCAGGTTGCTGCTGAAATAAAATAGTCACATTGAAGTGTATTATTTCCATTCAGTCATTGTAAGCAGAAATTCTGCAGTCCAGTTGTTTGTTTTTTTTTCCCCTGCCCTTCTCTCAATAGTATTTTTATGCAGTTTAAGAAATCATACAGAGATAATTAACAGGCTATAAAAATCCAACGACTTAGGTTATCGTTTCCCTTGTTTTAAAGATAAGCCATTGCAAAGGAAAGGATGGGAGTGCAAAGACAGCACTTTCAAGAGAAATGAACTGAGATGACATCCTGTGGAGGAAAAAAAAAAAAAAAAAAAAAAAAAGATGCCTTTTGGGCATGTTCTCCATTAAACACTCCTTTTAGGTCATTTTGTTACAATACTAGACTTTACAGCAAAACTAAATTGGACAACAATAATTTGTCACCATTCAAGAAAACAAGCCAGGAAAGAGAGGAGTTCCACTATCTGACCAAAGAGACAGCTGTAGTCAATGGATTTATTTATAATAATATTATTTGGTAGCAAGGAACTTACCATGGCTGAATGTAAAAAAGTATTTTTTGATGAGTTAAAGAGATTAAGAAAAATCAGGCAGATTTTGACAGAGAATGGTGTGTAAATGAGAGGTGTTATCAGTCTGAATCTGGCAGCTCCATTTTTGTTATGGTGAAAAATATCAGTATTATTTACTAAGAAGATTAGGGCTGAATTGGAAGAGAGGCTGGTTGTTGTGTGGAGATTGAGATAAGATAAAGGATTTTACCTTCTATGCACAAGCCAAATGCAATACACACAGGACTGTTATCTCCAGCTCAGGCCTAGCAGAGGTATATTAAGATGTACATTGTAATTACCAGTGGCAGGAGTAGATTTCATAAAGACTATTTTAAACCCTAATAAAATGCTGGCCTTTAATTATACAGCTTTGAAATATTTTTCTTCATTAATTGCAACAGAAAAAAAAAATCCATCTAATACTTGAAACTGATTCTTGCAGAGAAAGCACAAGCAGAGCAGGCAGTCTTTGCCTGATCTGCACTTGTTTTGCTGTCTGGCTTCATTCTGTGATTTGAATCACAGAGACAACTGAGACTGCTAAACACCTTCCTCATTTTCCCTCTGTTATTCAGAAAGCAAGATTAGCAAGGATTGAGGAAGGTGGGGGCTGGAAGGAGGGGGAAGAATAAATCTCCTTTTCATGACATAATTAATTAGTTCCAAAAATGAGCTGCACACTTACGACTCACTCATGGTTGGTGGTGGCAGTTCCAGCTCCACAGTACTCAATGGTGTCTGTGGGGCTATGAGTGGCAATATTATTTTTACCACTGAGAAGTATCCAAAGGACAATAAAAAAAACATGTAAGTTGTATGTTTAGCACAAGGGTAGTTTGGGCCTAGGTTAGAGCTCACACGAGACTGCTGTAATCAATAAATGGAAACCAGTCTCGCAGGTGTTTTTTTTTCAAAAAAACCACCCGAATTCCCTCTGCTCTTGAAGATGTTTGTTATTGCTATTGTTATATATCGGACAAAAGCAGCATACCCCACCATTATAATGTTTGGCTCTTAAGGTCATACTGTTGAGAAGCAAGGATGGGAAGGAACTTCAGGCTGCTCAGAGACTGCCATGAGGCACTGCCACAGCACACCTCTGTGAATTCATTTCTGCTCCTGCTATGAGTAATAGTACTGCCCTGCTTCAGCTCTTAAAGTGTTGATCACTTGCTTCTCCACCTTCTCACTATGGGGAACACGTCTATGTTCAAAAACCTTGCAAAAACAATTCAAAAGGCTGAAAGACCAATTCTGTGATTTCCATTTTCACAAAAGCAAAAAGTGTACGTTATATCCATATCTTTGTTTCTTTTTTTCTTAATCCAGCTTTACAAACATACGTAATATAATGAATACATGTGGTCATTAGCCCATCATCCGTGCAGTTTACTCTTCATGTTACTAAAGCCCTTAGACTTCACAAGCTTGAGGAGTATATTTAGGTGTGTTTTGGCACTACACTTTGCTAGAAAATGTGAAGATTGCAGTTACACAGCTGGTTTTTCATGCTATGACTGCTGTAAGTGACCAATTAAATTACTACTGACTTTCTACTGCTCAGTGACTTGCTTTTGGTAGCACGACTTCTTGTGACCTTCAGTTTTGCTGTTTGAACAAGGTTGTACAATTTTGCCCAACAAGGCTGGTCTAATTCCTTGTAACTATGGTGGAAAATACAATGAGATATTAGTGAATTAATAATTGTATCACAAAAGAAAAAATCTTGCACAAAACCAAATTATTTTTTATGCATGTGACGACACAATGCAGATACAGTCCTTCTAAAAATTACACACAATTCACTAGATTTCAAAGGTACCTGTATCTCTAACATGTGGAGAGGTCCCTTCAAGTGCACATGTCAAGCTATCTATCATCTCAGAAATAAGTGGCTAGGAAATCTGAGGCTGAGCACCACCACAGATCTTGCACAATCCTATGGCTTCCTTTCTTTGAGCCATAGTGTTTTGTTTCTCACTATTTTCAGGAAGAGATTCGAAAAATATTAAAACACAGTTTGAATACACAAGTTTAAAACACAAGTTTTCCCTTGTTTGGAATTAAAAACACTTACAGCCCTTAAGCTCCAGGCAACAGTTACTAATGACTCAGATACACTGATCAAATTCAGTATCAGTACAAATGGAGTACAAAAATTTTTGTGCAACTGTTCCCTGAAGGAAGCTGTACTTGGAGCTTTGCCTACAATAGCAATGTTTGTATGAATCATGTCTCCACTGCTGTGATCTGCTAGTTTCAGAAGTAGTTGAGGTGCTAATCTGTAGGCAGAGGCTACAAATTGTAGCCACTTGGCTGTGTCAGCAATTGCACCAAAGACTAATTTTGGTCTATTTTTGATGCTATGTTCAGCAAGGGTGATGTGAACCTAGAACATGGCTTGGTATATTAAACCACACTTGTTTCTGTCTACATTAGTGGCAAAGTTATTCCAACACCAGTGGTAGGCTATAGTGGACCACTGCTGGCAACTGCTTTTGTTAGTGAGTAATTTCATTACTAGAAATACATCCTATTAATCAAAACAATCAAACCCCTCTCTGTCCCTGAGCTAGAGTAGCTACTTTCCCCTCTCCCTTTGGCTAGACAGCAATGTTCATAGCAATGTGTTTTTGAAAATCTGGTCCTGAATCAGTCTAGTAAGAAACGTATTTAAACAGAAGTGGCAAATAATTAATTCAGCTTCATAAATGCCCAGAATAGATAAGACCCAGGTTCTGGGCTGCAAGAAGTCACTCAAAACAACCAAGTAATATTCTTTCTCTGTACTTCCAACCAGTTTATTCTGAAATAAAACTACAGTGTACTCATAGAATAGGACGTATTAGGATCATTCACAGCTCATAATCTTTCTTAGTTACTGTTAGACAGTGTAGGAAACTCATTGCCTGTACAGTAAATACTATATTCTGTTGAAGAAGAGTCATCCAACTATGGACATAATGCTAAACACAGGAGTGATATATAGTGTTTTTGTAAACTGGATCAATTGCACTTTAATGTGTCTTCTGGAAAATTACCATTTAGAAAAGGAATGCATTGGTTTGTTCCATGGTCAAAAGTAAATACCTATAGACTTCTTGCAATGTAGGATATGTTCAGTTTACCTTATAAGCAGAACTAAACCACAGCACTTCACATTAAAGTTAGATGCATAAGCAAGAAAACATGGTGAAACTGCAGACGTATTTATATCTCCCAGCTGTGTTTGTTGGTTTTTTTAGAAACAAAATTTACCAAAAGGACAAATTTATTCTAAAAAAAAAAAAAAAAAAATCCAAACCCAAAATGTATAGTAACTTTGGTGTTTTCAGGTAACAGAAAGCTGCTGCTGAAAGTATAAATAAATAAACCTTGGGCAAAACCTTCTTGTAATTTTACCTTATTTTTTTTACAGAGCTTTCGACAATAAATATTAATGAGCTGCATATGAGCAAATAACACTGCCATGACACCAGTGCCTCCTCAGGACCAGGATAAGTAGAATCCATATGGTAGAGAAATTTTCAAGTGGAAAACTTCTTTCTCAAACACCAGCCAGTTTGGAGCACAGAGTTTCTTCTTGTGTCTTAGGATCAGCACTTGGTACAGGTAAGAAGTCAGTATCAAGTGTTTCTGAACAGCCTAGACTGGTTTTTAAGAGACTTCTTTTCCAGAGGTAACTTTTCTAGAGACCACTAGAGCATGTATTAAAAGTGATGGAAAATGTATTTTGCACATTACTGTTATTTCCCTATTATATTCCTGATGGGTAATTGACATTAAAATTAAAAGCTTCATAGGTGACTGAAAATTCCAAAACTTAACCAGAGTGATATTTTTTCTGAGTGAAGATCACTCTTTGTTTACTTTCTCCATCTGAGAAACTGCAGCTACAGCAAAGGCTCATAGTTTTGGTGTCTTGCAAATGGCACATAACATCATTGGATCACCTGCAAGGAGCCTGGGTCTCATCTGAAGCTCAACAGAGGCACTAGGATTTCCCTCCCCTTGATTTCACTCAGCCTTGAACCAAGGATGCTGTCAACAGCTGTGCCCTTTCTGTGTGGTGCTGAGCAGCCATTGCAGATTTTATGGAGCTTGGAGCATTCAGTATCTTGCAAGATAAGGCCCCTATGTGAAAGTTACTTCAGTCTCCTTGAAACAGAGCTTTGCTGTTGGAAACACAAGTTATATAGCCAGAAGACTCATGCAGTGAATTCTGAATAAAATATAGTCAGGTGACTTGGTTGAAGCAATTAAATCTTTTTAGCATGTAAATACATTAAGAATTATTAGATCCATAATCCTTAGCATAGGAAGGAGATCTGAAAAAAAACCCACCCAACAATTGTATAGACCCAGAAATACCTAAACATAATTTAAGCTTACATTATTTCTGTTTTGGAATTTCTAGTGACTTGCAAAGCTTGCAGTTTTAACCTTAGCTATACAAGTTATTTAGTATGCTAAGGTCATCTCCAAAATTCCCTGCCTGCACATTAAAAAAAAAAAAAAAAAAAAGATATCTCAAAGGCCATAAGGCAGAGATGTTGTTTCTGACTTTGGCTGAAAGTGACAATGCCGGTCATGTCTTTGTGGGCTCAATGTGCTGTTTGGTTGTTGCAGAAAAAGAGGATTCCTTACTGTTCCAGCTATGATTACATGCTCAGATACTATCTTGATGGCTTTAGGAGACATCCATGTGTGCAGTGGGGTGCGTCTGGTTGACACAAAATAATTTTCTTTCCAATTTGTTCCATGGTGACAGTAATTCAGACAAGAAGATGATTTTGCTTTCTACGGTAACCTTCTACCTGGCCAATAATTCCAAGATAATACAATGGATATTTACAAGGACTCTTCTTCACACACACACATATATACGTATTTATTTATAAATGTATATGTGTGTGTGTGTGTATATATGTATATATATGTATTTATATATGTATTTTTAAACCCAGTCAGTGAGATTTAATTGCTCATATTAACAGATTCTGTGGTACGTAAATTTATTTACTTTAAGAAAGTTATAAATCTCTGTCAGGTGATTTTTGATGTTGTTGCTGTTTTATGTATTTATGTGCAAATGAATGGCACTGCAAATTGAGGACTTGATACATTTCATATGCATATGTGTAATTTCTTAAATACCATCTTTTTTTTCTATAAAGGTGAGGTGTGATCTTGGCATGTGCTGAGCACCTCTGACAACCAGTGCTTGGCAGAGGGTGCTCAGAACCTTAAAGATGCAATATTTACCTAGGTTGGCTATACAGCTATTTTTTTTACAGCTGAGAAAAATGTGTATCTTGAAAGAACAGAACAGACAGAATAATACTTACAGATATACCTGCCTCCATCCTCAGTTTTGGTAAAGTACAACAAGATTTCTGGGGAAAGTGACATTCCCAAAGAATCATGAAAGAAAGAATACATGCCTTTTCCTACTTCAATAATACAATTCAGCTAAGGGCTGACCACACTCTAAAAGGTGTTGGGTGTTTTAAAATACTTATAGATTTTAAACATTCAATGATTTATGGGCTAATGGCTGTTACACATGGACTGGGGAGCACTTACTTAAAGGTCATAAATTAAATGGAACAAAAAACCCCAAATCCTCATTTGAATTTCAGGATATCTGTGCAAATTTTGTGCCTGAGGACTCCTGGTTATCAAATATAACCTGAGTATATTTACAGCACGATGCCTTCCTGGAGAATGTCATAGTTGACAGAGGAGGCTGAAAGACTAAGAACTATCAGAGAATGTGAGAGCGAAACAGATTGGTGGAGCCAAACCCTGAGGCAAGGGCAGAAGGAAGAGGCGCTAGAACAAGTGATGGATCCCCTCCCCTCCTGTCCTCAGACAGAAGGAGAGAACTTTAGGGACATGGAGGAATGGAGGGAGGTCCGTCCTTGGAGAGGCAAGCAAAAACCCTCCCAACTCCCTCCACCCTCTGAATTGCCCTTGAAGAATAGGTATGAGGCCTTGGAACTTCAGGGACAGGAAAATGAAGCTGGAGTGACAGATTTGTCTAGTGAACCGCCTAGGACTTGTCGCTCAGCTCCACACCTTAGGACTTCTTCAACTAAGAAGGAAAGGAGGGTAATTGTGGTGGGTGACTCCCTTTTGAGGGTAACAGAAGGGCCCATCTGTCGACCAGACCCATCTCACAGGGAGGTCTGCTGCCTCCCTGGGGCTCGCATTAGAGATGTTAAAAGCAAACTCTAGTATTGTAAATCCATCTGATTACTACCCACTGCTGATTTTTCAGGTTGGCAGTGATGAAATTATTACAAGAAATGTAAGGGCAATGAAGAGAGACTTCAGGGCCCTGGGACGGCTAGTTAGGGGGTCTGGAGCACAAGTCGTGTTTGCCTCCATACCTCCTGTAAGAATGGGTGGAGAGGTAAACAGGAAGAGTTTACTGATGAATGAATGGCTACAAGACTGGTGCCAAAGGCAGGGCTTTGGTTTTTTTGATCATGGGCTGCTATATGAGACACCTGGCCTGATGGTGGCAGGTGAGATGCACCTGTCACAGAGGGGGAAAAGGCTTTTGGGGCAGGACTTAGCAGGGCTCATTGAGAGAGCTTTAAACTAGATGTGAAGGGGGAAGGGGAGAAAACTGGGTCTGTTAGGGACAAGCCCAAGAGGAACATACCAGGGCCTGAAGGAAGGTGGTCTAAGGAGGATTTGGTCCCACCAGTGTGCTCTGCTTGCTTCCTGAAATGCCTGTACACCAATGCACGCAGCATGGGGAATAAACAGGAAGAGTTAGAGGTCTGTGTGCGGTCTAAGGGTTATGATCTGGTAGCACTAACAGAGACATGGTGGGACAGCTCACACAACTGGAATGTGGCCATGGATGGCTATGTGCTTTTTAGGAAAGATCGGTCGGTGAAGCGAGGTGGTGGAGTTGCTCTTTATGTGAGAGAGCAACTAGAATGTATCGAGTTTTGTGCAGGGGCTGATGAGGGGCAAGTTGAAAGTCTGTGGGTAAGAATTAAAGGGCAGGGTGGTATGGGTGATACAGTTGTGGGGATCTACTACAGACCTCCTGATCAAGATGAGGAAGTTGATGAGGCTTTCTACAGGCAGCTGAAAGCAGCCTCACAACTACAGTCCTTGGTCCTCATGGGAGATTTTAACTACCCCGATATCTGCTGGAAGACTTACACAGCCAGCCTTTCACAGTCTAGGAGGTTCCTCCAGTGCATTGACGACAGCTTCTTAATGCAAATGGTAGACAAGCCGACTAGAAGAGGAGTGCTGCTGGATCTTGTGCTCACCAACAAGGAGGGCCTTGTTGAAGCAGTAGTGGTCAATGGCAGCCTTGGTTGCAGTGACCACGAGATGGTGGAGTTCAGGATCCTGTGTGGGAGGAACAGAATACCCAGCAGGACAAGAACCCTGGACTTCCACAGAGAAAACTTCAGCCTCCTCAATCAATTGTTAAGGGAAGTCCCATGGCACAGAGTGCTAGAAGGTAAAGGGGCTCAAGATAGCTGGTCAACATTCAAGGACCACTTCTTGCAAGCACAGGATCAGTGTGTCCCAATGGGTAGAAAATCTAGTAAGGGAGCTAGGAGACCAGCGTGGTTAAAAAAGGAACTGCTGGGGAAACTCAAGTGGAAAAGGAAAATCTATAGATCATGGAAGGAGGGGCTGGTTACTTGGGAGGAATATAGGACTGTTGTCAGAGAATGTAGGGAGGCAACTAGGAAAGCTAAGGCCTCCTTGGAACTTAACCTTGCAAGTCAGGTTAAGGACAATAGAAAGGGCTTTTTCAAATACATAGCCAACAAAACTAATACCAGAGGCAATATAGGCCCACTGTTGAATGAGGTGGGTGCCCTGGTGACAGAGGATATAAAGAAGGCAGCGGTGCTGAATGCCTTCTTTGCCTCTGTCTTTACTCCTGCAGCCTTTCCCCATGAGCCCCAGTTTCATATAGCCCCAGTAGAAGTCAAGATAAAGGAGGAGTTTGCCCAGGTAGATGAGGATTGGGTTAGGGATCAGTTGAGTAGTCTGGACATCCATAAATCGATGGGTCCAGATGAAATGCATCCAAGGGTCCTGAGGGAGCTGGCAGAGGTCATTGCTAGTCCACTCTCTATCATCTTCGGTAAGTCATGGGTAACAGGAGAGGTGCCTGAGGACTGGAGGATAGCAAATGTCACTCCAGTCTACAAGAAGGGCAAGAAGAAGGACCCAGCTAACTATAGACCGGTCAGCCTCACCTCCATCCCTGGAAAGGTGATGGAACAACTTGTCCTTGGCACTATCTCTAGACATATCAGGGACATGGGGGTCATCAAGAGCAGTCAACATGGTTTTACCAAGGGTAAGTCATGTTTGACTAACCTCATAGCCTTCTATGAGGAAATTACTAGGTGGATAGATGATGGTAGAGCGGTAGATGTGGTCTATCTTGATTTCAGTAAAGCATTTGACACTGTCTCCCACAGCATCCTTGTAGATAAGTTGATCAAGTATGGGTTTGATGATCAGGCAGTGAGGTGGATCAACTGGTTGAACTGGTTGAAAGGAAGAAGTCAGAGAGTTGTAGTCAATGGGGCAGAATCTAGTTGGAGGCCTGTGACTAGTCGAGTCCCTCAGGGGTCAGTACTGGGACCGGTGTTGTTCAACACCTTCATCAACGACCTGGATGAGGGTACAGAATGTACCCTCAGCAAGTTTGCTGATGACACCAAGCTGGGAGGAGTGGCTGACACACCAGAAGGCTGTGCTGCCATTCCGAGAGACCCGGACAGGCTGGAGACTTGGGCGGGGAAAAACCTGATGAAGTTCAACAAGGGCAAGTGTAGAGTTTTGCATTTGGGGAAGAGAAACCCCATGTACCAGTACAGGTTGGGGGCTGACCTGCTGGAGAGAAGTGTAGGAGAAAGGGACCTGGGGGTCCTGGTAGACAGGAGGATGACCATGAGCCAGCAGTGTGCCCTTGTGGCTAAGAAGGCCAATGGCATCCTGGGGTGCATTAGAAAGGGTGTGGTTAGTAGGTCAAGAGAGGTTCTCCTCCCCCTCTATTCTGCCTTGGTGAGGCCGTATCTGGAGTATTGTGTCCAGTTCTGGGCCCCTCAGTTCAAGAAGGACAGGGAACTGCTGGAAAGAGTCCAGCGCAGAGCTACAAAGATGATTAAGGGAGTGGAGCATCTCCCTTATGAGGAAAGGCTGAGGGAGCTGGGTCTCTTTAGCTTGGAGAAAAGGAGACTGACGGGTGACCTCATTGATGTTTACAAATACGTAAAGGGTGAGTGTCAAGAAGATGGAGTTAAGCTTTTTTTCAGTGATGACCAGTGATAGGACAAGGAGTAATGGATACAAATTGGAGCATAGGAGGTTTAAGGTGAATATCAAAAAAATTTTTTTTACTGTGAGAGTGACAGAGCACTGGAACAGGCTGCCCAGAGAGGCTGTGGAGTCTCCTTCTCTGGAGACATTCAAAACCCACCTGGACGCCTTCCTGTGTGATGTACTCTAGGTGACCCTGCTCTGGCAGGGGGGTTGGACTAGATGATCTTTCGAGGTCCCTTCCAACCCCTATGATTCTATGATTCTATGATTCTATGATTCTATGATTCTATGATTCTATGATTCTATGATTCTATGATAGTTACTAGTGTTTCACTGACATTAACCAATGTAATAAGTAGCAAGTACAGATTTAGCAAGAGTTTGTGATAGTTAAGATAATAAATAGGATTGATTCCATCAGATTGTCAATCTCAACTCCATATTTTGCTGAGATGTCTAGTAATATTGCTCAAGAAGCAGTCACACCAATAAATTTCTGAACTCCAAACCCAGCTATCAGTAACATTTTCAAGCAAATGTTTCTAGACTTTTTTTTAACTGAATGAGAGAAAAATATTTCACAATTTCAACCTGGTGGGGTCCTTGCATCTTGCAGATGTGAGTAATAAATAAACAAATGCATTCAGTCAAGTGGAATGATATAACAGCATTCAGCCCTTCCAGTTGCTTCCTCCAATTTATGGTTGTTATGTGTCACCGTTTGACTCAGGTTCGACAACAATGTTCTTGATCCCCTCCCACTCCCACCCAGGTAGGGAAGGAGAGAGAGAAAAAGAGAGAGACTTGGCTGGATTGAAAACTAAACCACACAGCTTTAATTTAACATTAATGATAAAATAAAGTATATACAATTATATACAAATATATTCAGGAAATGTACAGAACCCCTATTGTCTCCTCCCAACCCCAGCAACTCCCACAGCACTGTGCTTAGCTGTAAACAGTCCTGAAAAATCCTGAACTTCTGGAGAGAGCACAGAGTGATGAGGGTCAGGAGAGCTTGAGCCTGGGGGTCGACAGTGCTGGATGGACGGAGTCCTCCCTGGACGCCGGCCATGGATGGGAGAGAAGGGAAGAAGAAGCAGGAAAGAAGTTGTCTTCTGTGATCTCTGACCTTCCTCCAAACTTATGTAGATATATGGAATGGAATATCTCTGACCAATTCTGCTGTCTGTCTAATTCAGCCTCCTAAGGGGGGGTTATAGACCTCCCTGTAGTATCTGAGCTGGCAGAGTAAAGATGCAACCTTGAAGACCCAGCAGTTACAAAAACATTCCAGCTGGTATCAGCCCAAGCTGGTACACTTTGCTATTAGTTAAAAGAAAGCTTACTGAAGGAAAAAAAAATCAGTAAAAGGAAAAATAGCTTCATCCTGGCTCAAACCAGGACATTACATCAGATTTATCAGAATGACTCATCTCTAATCCAGACATTTTAGCCTGTAAAGAGATTTTCAGCCACGTTCTTTGGATACCTGAAGTAAAGTCATATGATAAAGACGGATCAGATGATTGAAAACTTTTGACTTCATTTCTGCTTTTCTAATGGTTTTACAGAGGTTTTGAGCAAATCAAGAGCCTTTGCCACTACACATGTAAAATATCTCAAGAAAGGGAAGTTATATCCAAGATTACCTCTCATTAGATGTTGAGGAGAAAGAAATGCAATTCTGTACACTTCCACTGAGCAATACTCATGACCTGCAATAATGAAAACTGCTGCGAGATCTCATGCTGTGCCAGTGGATCTTCATCAGCAGAGGGAAGTTGGACACGCAAGGAAACAAGACCCTGCTTAGGCGACATCCAGGTTACCATCCTGAAAGACAAAGTTTGGACATTACTGAGGAATCAACGGGTTCAAAATCTAATCACTTTCACCACTCCTTTCCTTTTCTAGCCCCAAAATAGACAGAGAGATATTTCTAGTACTAGAGACTTACTACTAGAATAGGCACCAAATACCTCTCTTTTAAAGCAAGCAGCAGACAGCTATTTGAAGGCCTGTATTAAAGTGAAGAGACCCAGTAGTCTTCTCCACCCAGAAAGGCATGAATCTATCCCATCAGTTAGGGCACAGAGTTTTTGCCTGTACCCGCAGCACCAGGAACAGACAACAGCTAAGAGGTGCTCAGGAAGCACCTCGCCTGTGTTCTCCAAACAACATCCTGGCTGCCTTCCATGCGTACAGAGAGCTCAGTCAAATCTCATTGGTTTTAGCTAACAGCTAACAAGAAATTTCCTCGCAATGTGAGGAATTCATATCAGCAGCCAAGTGAAGACAGCTAGGATTAACCAGATGTCCACCAACCCAAATAAATCCACTCATCAGGATTTTGCAGAGGGTATAGACACTTTAATTTGCCTATTTGACAAATTGTGCTTTTATGATATAACTAGCTAGTTTTCACATGGTAATTCTATTGCCAGTGCTCTCTATTGTTGTTAAAATGTAAACACTTGTTGTATAAATTACTGATTGTAATTTTGTAAACAAAACCTTGGAAGACGTGTTCAGGAATTACCTTCCAGCACAGGACAAAAGATTGCTATTAAGATGTACTAAACCAGCAGGAGAGCCGTCTGCTGGCAACAATTTATTTTACCTCAAGGTGTTTTTTTGGATGACTCAGTATTCTATTAAAAACTGAGCATGAACCATCAAAACAGATGCTGTCTGGCAGATCTGTGTCACCCCAGCACTGTTCCAGGACTCACCTACTTAATCAGCATCTTCTAGCAGTCTTTTGGAGCTGGTAACCAACTCCATTTTAAATGAGATGAAAGCCAAAGACTTAATCCACCCATCAATACCAGCAGAACTCTCTCATGCTCATTGTATTCTTACCTTGTATAGTTACACCAAAACAAATCCTTCCATCTCACCTAAATGTGTCTCAGTTATGCAGTTCCACCCTTGTTCCATACAAATGCTATATTATTTTCTATCAGATTTCTATCAAAGATCTTAAATTCAACAACACAAATTGAGAACTTTCATTCTTACTTAATACTCTAACCTGCATGACAGAATATAAAAAGCTCTGAAGCTGTCTGCATTTTTCTGTACGTTCAATTGTCCCATCTTATCCACCTTGCTACTACCACTTGCACTCACTACTATCATTTCCATGAGTATGAAGCACATCTTTCCAGGACCGAGGCTCATTTCACAAAACCTATCTGTATTTAACTAAACAAATTTGTCATCCCAGGCAACTTACAAACTATCTAAGTTGCACTTCAGAAGAGATTTATAGAAGGGGCAGTGTCTAGAGTTAATTTTCTTTTTTCTTTGGGAGTAGAGAGACATGAAGATCCATTGCTGCTGTGCTAAGTGTCAGACCGAAGCAGAACATTATTTCAGCAGGTGTCGGGAGGCCAACCACCACTCTCTTGCTGACCTAATGTGCACCAGGCTACAAAAGAACAATGAGGTCTGTGTTAACTTGCTTTCATTTGCAAATATGCCCTCCTCAAAGTAGACAGAGGGTATAGGTTATCTTACTCCTTTGTTTTCCTTGTGTAGCTGCCATGCTCCTACAAGTGCTGCTGTGACAGCCCCAAAGTCGACATAGTGTCATCTTGATGAGGATGAGATTAATCCCTGTGGAGTCCAGGAAGCTTTGACTGTGTGCAATTACATTTGATGGGACTCCTGAGGCAAGGTTCTGATTTCGGATGCTCTGAAGTAGTGCTGACATAACACCTTCAGCACATGGAGGGTGCACAACTTTGAGGCCAGCAGGAGCAGGCAGCAGCAGTCTGAAACATACCTGCTGAAGACTTCATGAAAAAGGACACAATAGAAATTATTCAGACTGCCATTGGTGACTGGGTAATTGTGTTTATGCCATCTTCAACTCAGTAAAACCAAACACCCCTGTGTAGCTCTTTCTCCCTCAAAACTTGTCCAAGTCACCTGTTCCTCTTGCAGTGTCTCACGACAGGCAATTTAACATGAGCTACACAAAAAGAGGCTCTATAGCATAATCTGAGGAAAAAAATCCTCAGTTCAGGCATTGTCTTTCATATGGAAAAAAATAAACTCTGTGATGATTCTGATTGAGTGATTTATTCAGTGATTACTTTATAATGATACTTCATAGGCTGTGCTTGTAAATCTAACAACTTGTTTATAATAGGCACTTATAGGTAATATTATAAATATATAGTGCTTCAGGAGTGACTGTATTTTGTCGCCTAATGCAAAGAGGAATAGTCTACTGCCAAAATGGGTAGTTTTGTGTATTTTACCAGGCATCAGTTTCATTAGCTAGATGAGACTTGGCCACTGGACGTAAGACCTTGCACTTCTACTCTCAATGTCGCACTCAAAAGAGCAAAGTTTATTGTAAGATAAAAAGAAACACCTCCTTCAATCTTGGCTTTCTTGCATATATTCATTTATGGTCCAGCACATTTTTGTTGCCAGAAATGTATCTTCTCTTATAATGGTGATAATAGGAGCCAGTTAGGACTAGCAAAGCTATTTTGCTTGATGTATTAGCACTTCCATTTTAGAATAATCCTACTAGCATGATTTTGTAGTATTTACAATTTTTATAAGTACCAATTATATTTTCAAAGTCAAAGTGGGATAAAATTAGTGCATTGTACCCCGTTGTTGCTGCTTTCTATAGTAGTCAGCCATACATATTGAACAATGCCATATGAATGTAATTTTGAGAGGTAAGAGCTTGATTCTTTAAAAAAAAACACTTACATGGGCAGTATGAGCTCTTGCTGAGGATCTTCACCATGTGAATATTGTGCATACAGTTTGGTGAATAAAGAAAAACTGAATACCATGGATACACAGTGGCATGTAGGTGGAGTTCTGGTAAATGAGCATTTTTTTCACAACTGAAGTCCATTCAGCAGTCAAGAAAACCGTATCTTATCATACCATTTGCACACTCCACTTATTCTCAGGGAATAATATCTGTATATCTAATTTGTAAATGTCAATAGGTGAGTACTTTTGGCCACTGGCAATGAGTGGGATTTGGGAAGAGAGGCTTCTGTAAGGCTTTCAGGTCCATCTGGGAATGATGGATGACTTTCAGCAGCAAAGATTTTCTAACAAATGACATTCCAAAACACTGTCTTATAAAGCACCCATAGCTAATATGTCAATAATTCTCTCTTTGCCAGTTTAAATATTCTTCTGGGTCTCTCACACCCTCACTGGTACGATACATTGGCAAAATTAGCAAGCTCATGTCACCACTCCTTATAGATAAACACATGTGTAAAGTGTCAGGCATAAAAAGCAGATTACAGAACACATATTTCTAAGTACCACTTATGAATACAACACATGTAGCTCATGAAAATGTTGACTTCATCTGAAGAGGAAAGCAAAACTTGCAACCACAGTGGATTATATCATTAGCCAAACTGGAAAGTAATCATTCCTTACAGCTGCCAGAGTCTGTCTCTGCCCTGCAGCTCCTGTTTCCTCAAGGAAAAATATATCAGTAAATCAAGATAAACATCATGACTGTGAAAGTTCCACAAATCATACATGACACACACATCTTGCGCATAAGCCTTTTGCAGGTTGATACATTTAAAGTAGCCTCTCATCTTGTGCTTGCCTGAGAAAGATATGTCATTAAGTATGGGAAAGAGGGTGAGGAGTACGGATGCAAACACAGGGGATTTCCAGAATGCACCCCACTGTGAATGGGGGTATCAGCCAATGAATTTGTTGCAGTGACACGCAGAAGCTCTGGCCGGGATTAGGAGCCCACAGAGGTGGTGCTGCACACAGCTCAAGGCAGAGCATCTTGCCCTGGACAGCTTACAGTCAAATAATTCATGCAACACACAGAAGTTGAAAAACAAAAATTATAAAACCAAAAAGAAGTGTGCCAGCTCTTGTAGGCATCTGCACACCTTTCTGCCCCTCTCTCTTCTCTTAATAGTATTAAAACCTTATGTGCCAACAAGGACTCCAGGGTGTTTTCACCAGCCATTGCTGCAGCAGATGTGGCTTTTGAAGAAATGTCTGAGGAATGAGAGAGCCTTACAAATGAGCCCATCAGGTGTCATTTGTGTTAAACAGAAATGGTGATGTCCATAGAAGCTAAAAACCAGGAACGGGGTGCAGGCTGGTGACAGCTGGGAGGCCAGGCAGCTGCTTGGTAGACCTGAGGGTGAAAGCAATGGGAAAGCATAAGAGAAGAGGAATGAGCAGGACTGAGTGCTCAGAGTAACCATATGACTAGGGCTGGTTTTCTGTATGTAGTAGAGAGAGATTGAATAAGTGTAAGTGCAAGAAAGACCACAAAGAAAGAGGCCCAAGAGACTACAAAGGTTTAGATGAGAGATGGGTTTGGCCGGTATCTTGGAGGGCTCAAATGACAGGCTAATAGATCTGTGATCATAGAAATAATTATAATGTTTGTCAGTGTAACAAAGAACAGGTGTCAAAATAGAGTCAGAGTACACAAGAGAAGCAGAAGATCTCCATTTTGGACATGCTAAGTCAAAGCTGAAGATAAAGCATCTTCAAAAGAGATGACAGGCAGATAAACTGAAATGTAGCAATGATTGAAGGAAATATGCCAGGAATAGAAATGTACATTTGTGATTTTCTAGCATAAAAATATTTCAAACAGAGCTGTCTGCAATTTTTTCTCCAGGTTAGACTTAGGTATTTTTTTTCCTCAAGGCAAAAAGACTATCTTTACTTGAAGCTGTTAGCAAGATGAGGTGCTTGTCATAGAGGAGAAAGTAGAAAGTGAGAGGTTAGAAAGGAGCAGTGCTTTGTGGGAAAAGGGTAAAGGATGTAACCTTTGTAGGGATTAGGAGACTTGATCCAGGGTTTGCTGTAGGGGGGAAAAAAGCCAGCCAGCAGTTTTGCTGCATGCCTTTGCAGCTGAGTCAGGCTAAAGCACTGGAGAAGGAAAGGTATCCATGGAGGAGGGAGCATATGTGCAAGACAAACATCAGGAAAGGATGGGCATGGAAATTGTGAGTGTCAGTGACACTCTTGTAAGTTGTATCCAGGACCTGGAAGAGAAATGTGGAAAGACTGAACTCCGAGTTTGAATGCCTGATGGACAGGAAGGGCTGATGCAGCTGGGGGCAAGGAAGGAAGGCAAGAGGAGAAGGTTAGCAGGGAGGTAGAATAATAAATAAAGGATGCACTGATTGACCTATACGAGGTGAGAATCCATGATGGGACAACAAGATGGCCAATACACTAGCTTGCAAGAGCACAGCATTGGGACCCATACTCTACAGTATATTAAGGTCAGCATGTGTGCCAACACTAGTGCAAATAAACATGGCACAAGGGGTTTAAACAGGCCTAGGTGACAGCAGCAAGCACCATTTGTGACAAAGAGGACTTAGTCACTCAGAGCTCTGGGAGCAGTGTTCTGCAAAGTTCTGAGTACAACAGAAGTCAGTAAAACCTATTTGGAATCTTCTGCAAAATGCCTGATATCTTGACACTTCAGACCTAAATCAAAGTCCAAAGCCAGTCTCTTGGTACACTTCTCAGCTTCATTCAGGAGCTTTGAGGACTACCATCCAATTTACTGTTTCTTGGACAGCATCAGACAGGAAACAGTGGAGTAAAACCTCAACTCTTCTTTCTAAGCTTTCTCTTCCAAACTTTTCCTTCTGCAGGTTGGTACTCTCCAAAGCACTGCAATAGGCTGCCCAGGGAGGTTGTGGAGTCTTCTTCTCTGGAGATATTCAAGACCTGCCTGGATGCAGTCCTGAGTAATGTGCTCTAGGAAATCCTGCTTTAGCAGTGGAGTTGGACTAGATGATGTCTAGAGGTCCCTTCCAACTCTGACATTCTGTGATTCTGAAAGATCATTACTTATGTCGCTAAAATTGAAGGCCTCATCAAAAGTAGTGAACAGCGTCTGCTGACACTAGGCACTGGAAGCAAGTATTCTGTTTTTCTTATCTAATTTTTTTGTTAGAACTTAAAGTTTCCTGGTTCTGCCTAACTTTGAGAAGGTAAAGAAGAAAATTACCTGAAATCTCTGAGGTCAGCTCTTAACTGGAGGTGTTCCAGCCCCTACTTCTTACCTGACAAAACACAGAACAATACAATTCCTTCTGTCAATATGTTCCTTAAAACCCAAATGAACCATGTCAAAAACTGACTTTTTAAAAAAGGCAAAGTACACTTTGTATCCACTTCATTTGGAATGCTCTGTTGGCTAGGACTGGAACAATACTTTGACAGAAAAAAATCTGTGTACTTTGAGTCTGATTCACAATTAACACCTTATGAAATGCCACAGAAGGTTCAGACCAAATGTTTATATTTACTGTGCTTGTTTACAGATCAGTAGGAGATAAAAACTTAGTCCTAGTTCCTGTACCCAAACTATGATTCTCTTCCTACGATAGATGTTCACAGACAAGAAAACAAGTAAGATGTTTGCATAAAGATGGAAGGGGCAACACATAGCTGTTATGGCACCAACTTAACCCTTTTACCCTTTAACTTAAAGGCATACTGAAAATAAATTCTGACTCAAATATTTAGACAGATGTAGGCAGAAGTGTTTAATACAGAGAAAATTTAGGTTGGTGCAATGACATATTTTTCAGTTTACACCTATATTTAACCTTGTCTAAATCCAGACCTCTGTTTAGCAATTATTCATGTATTCCCCAAAGCTTCTCAGTCTTTTAATGAAATTGCAAACATCACTTTGCAGCATCAAAGTCCTGCTTACACTGAAGGTATAGCCAACACTACTTCGGGCTTTGATTTGGGACATGGTCACCTATAAAAAGCTTGGTATCTCCTGCAAGATCCAATAAAAAAAATTAACATGTGAGAAGTCCTCTTCTCTCAGATGTTTGGAAGTTTCATACAAACATCACTTTAATCTGCATAGAACCTTTTCATCACCATATTGTAACATTTATGGAAAATGCAATTTTTTCATCTCTTGATATAGAAAGCTACATCATTCTTTAAAAGCAACTACATTATTTGGAAGCCCAAACCACATTTAAAAAAAAGGCAAGTGACCATGCAAGCTTATCTGTCAGTGAGCCAGACCTGACCTGTCTTTATGTTACCCTTCAAACCAGTGCAAGGGCTGAGTGGCAAGACACCATGTTTCGTATTGTATTTTCAGTTGAAGCCAGCTCAAGCTCCTCAGCAAGGGTAGCAATGCTGCAGATGGAGTGGTCTCCAGCGTGCAGGTGAAGTGGTCAGACATGGATACCAAATGCAATTCGTATGTACAGCTTCTCACGCTTAAGTCATCACATGCAAATGTTTCATTTCCCTGCAACCAGTATATCTATCAAGTATATAGAAACCTATTACTCTTCTATGCCATGGCAAAATCAGTACTTTTGGGCTCCTCGACATGTAACACAGCTATAGTTTTACTTGGATGAATAAAACTGAACAATACTCAGATCATCCTCATAATTCAGGAGAAGGTTTCAGGTCAATGATAAAGCCATAGTGCAGGATTAGGGTTGGATTTTTTGTTGGTTTGGGTGTTTTTTAAAATAATTTTACCAGCCATGTTGATTTATAATCAGAGTACCATTTAGAGAAAAAAAAGCAAATTTAAATTCTGGCTTCCTATAGCCCTGTAGAAAATGCTTTGCTTTTGCTGAGACATATAAGGTTAATGGTATCAACAAGGAGTAACTGAAGAGCATGTGATAAATGACAAGCATTAACATCGTAAATTGTGTATTTAAAATGACCATGAGTTTTATAAAATATTTCATCTAGAAAAATAAACTATCACATACAAAAAGGTTAACTGACAAAAAATGACTGAATAATATATGTGATTTCTACATGAGAAATTTGAATATATTTTACAAATATATTGATCAAAACCATCAGTACTATTTAATACGTATCCAGTAATGATGTTATGGAAGTTCTGCCCAGCTCTTATTTTGGTTAGCTAAATTTAATTTTGCCCATAGGCAATATACATTTCAAAGTATGTCAATTATACTTAAGACACATTAATGCATTTCTAGAGTAATTTCTGTGTCAGTGAAATTACTGCCTCCCCACGCCTCCCTTTGCTGTCACATAGAACTATAACCAGTGCTTACATGGAAAAGTAATATTAGGAAACACATTAAAGATGATTTATCAGCTGGAAATAGGAAAGAGAGCCAAGAGCAGGTGATGAACTCTTCAGAACCACTGCATTAAGCTGAAACAGAAAAGCCTGTTCTATTATTTCAACTGACCTGAAATATATAATCAATTGGGAACAAGTTCCATCCTCATTCACTCTAGCCTAATTACATATTATTTAAATAGTATTACTCCTGATTTCTACTTACACAAGTGATCGTCAGAATTTGGCTTTTATTTAGTCCCACAGAAAACATGATAAAAGAGTCTTTTAGAAACCACAGCTTGCTAAAGCTCCAGGTATGCAATGCTCACTCTCAGAGGTAAGATCGTAACTTACAGGCTTCACTGTTTGCAAATGGATCAATTTGCTCTTCAACAAAGTTGCTCTCTCAAACAGGTAGGATTTAGAGCTAAAAGGTAAAATAAAAAAGCCCAAAACCTCAATCTCCAGTGTTTACAAATCAGCCCAGGGACTGGTAAATAAACTGTACAAGTTGTTCAGGGCTGCTTTAATATACTCAAGGAAAAGATGCTGCTTAACAAGCAGTCTGCCAAATCCTTGTATCAGCTGCAGTTTCCAGATAGAAGTAAAGCACAGTCCCATGTCGAGCACATTATGGTATCTAATCTGGCAGTCACAATAGGTGACTGATGCAAGATTCTCTCCTGGCAGAAAAAGTGTTTGACACAGAAGGTTACTTAGCAACATTTAGACACAAGCTAAAATGACAATAAGATGGAAGTTTAATAAGGGAGTACAAGAGGACCCAAATTCAAGCCTGACCACAATAATAGGAAGAAGTGCAAATAGTATCCTTCCACACTCCCACAGAGGATTTAGCCATGGGGAGGGTAGCCCAAATCTCTTATTTGGACTTCCAGTGAATTTGATCAGCAGTGGCTGTGCTGGGAACCTGCAACACCCCTTTCAGCCCAGCTATCCTCAGGAGTCATCTCCATCAACATTTTCATCTGCTTTCAGGTCATCACTGAGGTAGGTGGCAGAGACAACCTGTGCCTGCTCTGCACCACAAAAAGTTCCTGTATCTGTAGTAGATTTTCCTTCCCTGGGCGTCTGGTGGTTAGGCTTGTCCCAGAGCTCAACTCACCACCTTCCTTGTCTGTAACCTGTAGCTCAGCAATGCATGGAAATGTTCCCTCACACAGTGATTAACCCTGGGAAAAGAGACAGAATCAAATAAAATATATTTTAATAATTCCCTTTGTCAGAAAGGAAAGCCCGGGATTCCTATGCTGCTTTCTCTGGCAATTCTGATGGGTAGGGCATTCCCTTCACACTCTGGTATTCACAGGGCCAAAACTGATCTGAGTTATAAGGATGCCATGAGACCAGAATGTCATTATAGTCGATTATTTAAAAAGGAGGAAAAAACCTCCCCAAATCTGGTTAGTTGTGGACTCTTTTGCACTGTGTGTTGTGCAGCATTGCAAGGTTTGACATTTCTTAATGGTCATTCATCTTTTTAGTAGAAAAATACAAAATGGCCTCCCAAAAGGTAACAAAGCATCACCTCAATAAAAGATTTTCTGAAGGCTACAGGAAACAAACATACCTACTCCCAGGTTTAATGCTTGGTGTTGGAAAGCTTAGAGCTTGTGAGGGATACTGTATCTCTTACTAATGCATGCTTCCTACACAGGAACCAAATTTTACATGCAAAGTTTTAAATGGGCCTGCAACTTCAACAGTTTAAATAGCCAGTTAAAACATCTGCTATGCTTACTCTATGTGTTTGAACAATTGCACTGAAAAAAATTCCCTTTCACTTGAATAAGCAGCTGATTATTTTTCTGAAGTAAATGCAGAAGGAACTTAAACTCAAAAGGAGCCATATGTGGTAATCAGCACATGACGAAGTGTAATGAGAAAATCATCTCTGTTTTCTAGAAGCATTAGATGATTGCATGATAGTGGCATCATACTTTATCAGCACTAATACATCAACCGTGCAAGTGTACTCAGGAACTCCAAAGTTATTCCTGTAAAAACACGGGCAGCACCCGGCATTCCAGGGCTGTTTACGTTCCCGAAATATCTCACGAGTCAATTTGCCGGTCTCATTTTTCCAATGATGCAACTATTTATCTCACATGACTAGGTCTATAGAAAGGTCCCCGAAGAGGAGAGGCGGCCGCCCTGCCCACTGTGGTGGGGGCCAGCTCCCCTCAGCAGCACCCTGGCCGCCACAGCTCCGCTGGGCTGCCGGACAAGCCTTGACTGAAAAGGTCTGGTTTACCTAGGGGACTGGCTCCTCCTCCTCCCCGTTTTTATACTACCGTGGGGTTAATAGCTATGTCGTGTGGGGTCAGGGAAGACATCTGTGTCTCAGATAATATGCTTACGGTGATTACCACACATAATTGACTGACCTTCCCTCATTCTTTTCCTGCTGCAGGCCATGGCTGATAGGGTGAGATGCTCTAGAGGAGTTTATTTTCCATCACACACTATTGTGCTGCTGAGCAAATATTTTAGCAAGCTTTGAATGAATCACCTTTCAGGCTCTGGGTTTGACAGTTAAAATATGAAGGCTGTGACCAATCTAATAATATTAGATTTTAAATCAGCTTTGGGAGAAAACATGGGAAAATCCTACTTAAAATCCATTTATAGATACCTAATAAAATCCTGGTTTGAGTGCTGAAGTCAACGTAAATTTCCGAGAATTCTTGTTCTTTCTTTTGCTCTCTCTGCAGGCTTTGTCTCTCCACCTTGCTTGGAACACTTTAAGCTCTTGAGTGGGTTTGTCTCAAAAAGTATCTGCAATTCAGGGCATTAAAAAAAATTAAATTCTTGTATTGTAAAAACCGAGCTTCCAAATAGGAAATGCTGAGGTCTAATTTAAGACTCTTCATCAAAAGAGAACGTCAGAAACTCCTTCTAGTCCATGAGGCTTTGCAATAGGAATGTATGACCACGGTGGACTATTCTGCATAAGCATGTATTTCATTTTATAGTTGACAGGAAATTAAAAAAACCACTTCACCATTCAACAGTAGAGCAGTATTTCTTCCTCTTTTCTTTTTTTTTTTAAAAAAGGAGCAAAATTAATTTTTATTTCCAATATACACCTATAAAAGGTACGGAATATATACAAGAGAAGGTTTTCTTTTTAAAAATATTGCCAAAGGTAATCTTAGTTTGTGACATTAGGGTTTTAACTTTCTAACACTGTTTTAGTCTAACTCTGTTTTATCTATCTAGCAATTAGTCTGTCAATCCATATATAATATACTCCCACAGGAAAAAGTCTTTGTTTATATATATTTATACACATATTTCTGCCAGGATAGATTGTGATTTGTACCAGGAATATTAGCCTCGATTAGGGAAACAAGTGGGTACCTAGAGTTGTCTGTACATATACAGAAGCACATGCACACCTATCCTCTCCCTCCTTTTAAAACCCTTTTGTCACATGGAAAATAATCTTTACCACACACCACCAGCAAGTATTTATGCCCTGTATTCAGAATTTCAAACTGCAGCAATTTCACTGTGACCTAATGGGCGGAATGATATGATACATTGAACAAATACATCTGTTCTTACTCCCCCGGCTGAAAGCTAACCTTTGAGCAAATGAATGTTCCAACACTACAGCCAAAAAGTGTTTCCAACCCCAGTAGTTGCCCCACTTTAATTTGTCCAACAACATAATCTACATCGTTAGATGCCTTTTTGGAAATCTATTTGGAACTGCCATGCTCTTTTAAACATTTAATATAATTCACCCTCCCCCCAAAATGTAGCAACTGCTTAACAAGGAAAAATATACATATTCTAAATATATGGGTGATCTTTAGACAAATCTCAGCATCACTTCATAATTATATACTACAAGTTTTAATTAACTAAAGCTCTGAAAATCATAATGCCTTATTAAAATGCAATTAATCCTTTGATTAAAAAACAAAAAGCACAAGTATTTACAACAAAAACACAAGTAGAATAATTACAAATATCATGTACCCATTTCTTTTATTTGGGTGTCACTTATGATGTCTCACGTTCCCTTCATTAATTCAAATACACACATTATCTCAAATCCACAGCAGACTGAGTGACAGTGGCCACCAAACACACAGCACTATATCCTATTGATTTCTGCAAATCCTGAACAATGCCATTTGCATGCTTGTTTCTGTAATAATAAAGATATGCCATTCAGAATTAAAGCACCGGCCAGACTAGTGGCAACTAATTGTGTTGTGTGTAATGAGTGCAATTTCAATTTGATATAACCCTCAGCTTTTCTTACAGCACTCGCTAAGTACTTTCAAGTCTTTGTGGGGAAATAATTGATTTTTTTGTGCTGTGGGCACAAGAAAATTATTATGATCTTTTGAATAATGCCAAAGAAAGGACCATGAATGATTTAAATTGGTATATGAAGAAGGCTTCACTGTGGATTGCAGTTTGACTGACATCCTACTAATGTAGTATCTAGATTAGCAATTTTTAAGGAGGCAGCTAATATAAAACTGGTAAAATGGAAAACATTGCTAACGGGGATTTTGTATTCGTTATTCAGTGAGGAATAACAATATGGGGATTTAAGGCACGTCAGACAAACACTATACTATTACATAATTGCCCTTGCTCTTTTCTTTTATGGCACATGTATTGAAGGGTATGTTTCAATTGATAAATTACACATTTAAAATATGTAGATACAATGGTACAGGTTATCACAGCAGCTAAAGTCCATTGGATATGTCGGTCTGTAACCACTGTGTACAAAACCTTTTGTTTTGCCTGATTGTGACAGGAAAGTTAGTAAACTTCAAAAAATTACTCTCCCGAAGAATTGAGATAATTGCCTTTCATTTCAAAAGAAGGAAATGTTTCTCCTGAACTGCTGCTCATACCAGAGCACCATCCTACCATTTTATTCCCTGCACCACAAATTTTATTTAAGAATGGAAAGTCAGAAACAGGTCTCAGCTATCTGAAGCACTACCCCAAGCCAAATTCAACCAAAGAGCCTCTTGTACATAACTGTAGATTATTTCAATCTGAAATCAATCTCCCTCCCTCCTTTCTTTTTTTTCTTAAATGACAAATACATTTTATGTAGCAAAAGTGCAGAATAAAGAGGGACATTATTCACATTCCACCTTAAAATGCATACCTTCCAAATCTTATTCTTCAGAGGAGGGAATGTTGTTAATTTAGTTGGTCATAACTAAATAGTTTCTAATCTGGAGCAGGAGTCTGCTGAGAATATTGGACAGTTTAAAGGTTAATCACCATCGCCTGGTTACACAAGTGAGGCAGAACTAATTCCTCCAAAGGCAAATGGCTTGCAGTTTTATCAGCAGTGCAGATTAGAAGTGTTAATATACAGAATAGAATGGATGCTCAAGGGCCAGTTTTCCCTTATCGGCAAACTTTGCAACAGAACTCAGCTACTGCACAACCTCTGCACTTTCTATAATAAGGCCCCTCATTTTGCCTCTCGAGCAGAACTATCAAACAATCCTCCCCAAACCACTGCCACCAAAATCAGGGTATTACAGACCACAGCTAATTGGAAGATCACTATAATGAAGTAAAAGATAAAATACTTTGGCTGCTGGCCTAAAATGTGGATCAGCACAACATAGGAAGCTATCTGGCTATGTCACATTCTGAGAGATTTACATAAACAATAAACTCAAACCAACTGCCCCTAAAAATACATCTTTGTTTACAGTAAATACAACCTAAAACACTGGTTCTAAAAAGTGGGGGGATTTACATATTCAGTATCACTATTAACAGAGCAGACTCTGCTGCCACTATACCAGACATATGTAACTTGATGGGTGTATTGTAAGTGTTTGCTCTGCAAAGAAAAAAAAAAAAAAGGTAGGCTATGTCAGCACACATGTTGTAAAATATTTACATATTTATGCTCCTTGCTGTACACTAGAATGTATTTACCGCAGCAGCACATCACAGCACACGGGCTCTTACTTGACTTTTCCAAGGCTCTTCTACGCGGCAGGCATTTTTCCATCAGAAAAAGAAAGGAAAGGGGAAGATCCGTAAGTGTCACATGCTATTTCCCAAATAAAATATGCTGACAGAAAATCCTACCTAAAAAGACAAGAAAAAGAAAAGGTACTTTGTGTAAACGCATCAAGGGGATAAACGGGCAATTCTGCTCAACAAATAAGAATGGGAAATTCAGAGAGAAGTAATATAAGATTTTACATTAGTCATCTTTCTGTAAGAAACCTGGGGATAATGAACCTACATTTTTCAAACACTGGGACTGAGCCTTCTCCAGCTGAATGAGTGGGGACTTCTGCCACCAAGAGCAATGGGCTCTGATAAGCTCCATAGATTCTCTTGGAGCTTTGGCAAAATTATCCAGGCTGTGGTCTCTGCACACCTCCTGAGTCAGCAGCACATTAAACCTTTGCCCCGTCCATCCTGATACTCCATCCCACCTGGGCTCCAACTGAGAAAAGTATTCGATTTCAGGACACCAAGTAGCTAACTCCCATTCACATCTAAGTTCAGTTCAGGAGGGGGAAGACAAATGTCCTGAACTGAGATGTTTTCCTAAATTAAAGGACTGATAGTTTAATGTGAGACATGTAGCTCTTTAGCCAAACATAGAAAATCTAATTCCTTATTAGATGGCCACAGAGGAAGAAGGTTTTTATAGAGAAACAACTTTTCCTTGGCCATGAGACCCTAGAGTATATACACCACATAACTCTGTCATACTTTGACAGGGGAGCAGCAAACGGAAGACAGAAAAGATATAGAAAATAGGCCATTCAGTCTTACATGTTACCTACTACAATAAACATGTTTGAAACTGGATGTGGAGAACTACAAAACCTTTCTAGCTAGCAACTGAAAACACTTCCTCTCACACACATACCTTGTGATTCTCTTTAAGAATAATGTATTTATTTATATGAAAGAATAATCCCAAGCACGTTAGGGATAACACGGGGAACATGAAGAAATTGTCTTTTGAGAAGGGTTTGTGGTTGGGCTAAGAGTGTCCCTCAGTGTTTCAGAATATTGAAATACACCTATCTAGACTCATGTTCAGTCATCATTGACTGCCATCAGAGCAAAGATACACTCAAACCCTCACAATTCAAAACATAAAAATGCCTTGTAGGCATCATACCATCTCCCCCCTCTTCCAAAGCTTGGTAAACTAGAGCTTTACTGTGTCACCTGAGAGCCACAGCTCTGCAGAGACTGTAAGATGGAGAGCTCTACTGGCCACAAAACCATCTATCAGAGTCAAGGTTGACACATCCCTGACCCCTCAAGACACATTAGCTCATCTTCACTGACACAAAATCACACAGTAAAGGAGATGGTTTCTATAGCAAGGATCATGACTATTTAGGGAAAAACCACAGAAAAGAGTTATTTTCCAGTAATAGAGTGGAGACATTGCAGGCTCCTCATAAAACACCCCTTAACAAATAAACCACAGCTGAAGTTTGGCTCTGGTCTTGTGGTGTAACTGGATGTAGGTGCATTGCAGAGATCTAATCGTGAGATGAAATTGAATACAGCTTCATCACCAAGTAGATTAGATAAAAACATTCATAGCTACTGCCGTGGGCATAGGCAGAAACCATTTAGGACTCTAAAGGACTTGCAGATCAAGAATGTCGATACTAAAAGCTTGGAAAAATTCATTAAAAGTGAACACTAAAGGCTAGCACTGAAAATCCCCTTCCCTCAAATGGGTCTCACCCCGTAAGAAGATTTAACCAACTAAGGAGTGGGTCCAGCACCCTCTTCCAGGTTGGTTTAAAAATTTCTCCAGCATGTTTGACATTTTATTCAGGTAGCAAAGATATTTACCATAAGGCAAAGAAAATTACTCTGCTGTCCTCAGAAATTAGGATTATAGACCTCATCTGGACAGAAAAAATCTCATGAAAATTTCTCATGGGAAAAATAGCCAGCTGTGGGATCAGAAGAGGTCAGTGAGGATTCATAAGTTACCAGACATCAGGAGCAAACTCTTGATCAAATGAGACATGCTCTGAGGGACACATTAAACCCAGCAATGGATAATAGAACATCTCACACCCTAAAAAATTCACTAGTGCGCGCATCGATAAAAAAGCACAATATGTTAGAGAAAATGTGCAGATGTCTGAGAAGTACTTCATTGTGGACACCCTAGAGTACTCCTCACAACTCAAATAGAATGAAACCAACACAAATTCATAAATTGAGCAGTTTGGTTTCTCCTGGAGCTTTTCAAACAAGCCTTCCTTTTCTTGTCTTTCCAGTGTGAGGAACAAAATCAAAGACAAAACAGTAAAAGCACAGGCTACAGAGGAAGATATCTGTTGACCACATTCAACTATATCTTCTTCTTGCACATCTATGTTTGTGGCCATTGTCTCAGTTTTGAATAGTGTTGCTGTTCACCAAGCACTAAAATAGCTTTGTAGGGAATAATTGTCTCCTGGCAGGAGTCTGTCCAAAATGACCCATTAGAGTTCTTTTGTTTTCAACATTCCCAACTATAGGAATCTTGGAAGCCAATTATTTGAACCTAGAGATTCAGAACAGCACGAGATAAGGCTGGTTACAGTAGGCACAGAAAATAAAATATTTACTCTGTATAGCTGTGTAGGTCTTTTTAAACAAGCCCTGGCATCAGAATATTCAAGTATCTTTGTTGTTTGCAAGCACTTAGAGTCAGGAATATTTGTTGTATATGTCTTTGCATTTGGTTCATTTTGCATATTTGCCAAAAATGGTGCAATCTGAACGAGTGGCATGATCTCAGACAGTCAGTCTGTATCATTATAAACATGGGATAAATTTCCCTGGGGAGAAAAAAAAAAAAAGTAGGAAAATAAAAAAGAGTAAGTAAATGTTTGAAAAATAGAGGAAGACAGAGGCAAGAATCTATTGTAATCTGGTCTGAGAGCAATGTAACTGAATTTTGCAACTGAACAGGTACATGATTCCATTTCTTTCTGATCCTCAGCAAGGTTGAAAGAAGTCCATGGGCTTCTGTCAATTATTCTCCTTTTATTCAGAACTACATAATTCAAACACAATCACCTATTTCTTTGCCTCTAGCACCTTGCCTGAACAGTTTATCTTCTCATTCAGCTCACTGGTTACTCTTCTACCAACAGTTTATTAGTATCCTACCCTGCCAAAACCCACTCTCTCTTTTTGTCTCAGATCACACTACGTGCATAAATATGTTAAAGAAAACATTATAATATTTTGAAAATATCTTCACTTCTTCTCATTATATACCTGTAAATCACCAGATTTGTTCTAGAACTGTTTTATTAATGAAGATACAGACAGAGTACTATCCTTGACTCCCTATTGACTGTTCATCATTTTTTTGCCAGAAAATCCAGGTGCCCAACTCTCATTCGGCATCAGTCAGTAGCTACTGTGAGTTTACATGGCCTCAAGGGGAGAATGGGCAAGACCACAGGACAGAAATGTATAGAGGGCTTTTAAATACTTCTGAACTGCACTCATTTCAGGAAATTCTTCAGCTGTGAGTAGCTGAGAGCCAGGAGAATACTTAGGGGGAGGTATGAGATATGAGAGGCATGTTCTCTACTCTTCCTGGCATACCCACTTATGGCTATTGTTGGAGCCAGGATATTGGGCTACATTGACCTTTGTTCTGAACCAGTATGCCTCTTATGTTCTTATTATGGTCTTACGTTAAGCAGGAAAAGAATTTAGCCTCTGGATAACACCCGGTTGTGCTTGAATTCAGCAGCAAAATTCTTTTTCTCTTAATTGTTTCAGATTTGGAAAATTATTTAAAAAAAAAAAAAAGTGTATGAAGTTGTGCTGGCACCAGACACAAAAGATTAATTTTCCTATCATTAAGAATTTCATAGGATTTTTTTAATCTACGTGGATAGGGATATTTTTCATCCTGAAAAACATTAGCCAATCTGTGCTACAGGCTCCCGAGAAATACACCATTCTGAAGGCATCTGAAACAGATCTCTGAACCATAACCCCCAAAAAAGGATTCAATAGCAAGAATTCCTGAGTCTGAAGTCCTGAAAAATCCAGACACTGGCAATTCTGTTGCAGTTCTTACAATGTCATTGCTGGTTTATAATATTTCTTTTAATTATGTGATTTTATATTTATATGATTTTAACACTGTCTGTCCAGATGTAGCTTCAGCTCCCTTCATCAGTGAAATCCTTTGGAGAAGCATAATGGATTAGGGAAATACTTTGAATTTCTCAGTCATTATCAAGTTTGATTTTCCCATTGCCTACAACAAATTCTGTTCCACAGCTTCTACATGGAAAGATAAGGATTTATGTCAGTTTGGAAACCAAGATGCAGAACAGAAAAAAAAAAAAAAAAAAAGAGAGATCTACATAACTAATGCAAATAAAAACTGGGATATATTGAAGGCAACAATAACTTGCATCAAGGGCTCAGGATGCCTTAAAGAAGGTTTTAAAAAGATACAGAAAAAGAAAAATAAGAACTACGCAGATCTATATGCAAGACTGGGATTTTTGGGTCATAAGTTTCAAATCATATGTTAAAAGGGACATGCAGACTTTGTCTTTTACCAGAAACGTGTCAGGAATTTTATTTCCGTTATAACATCACAGTTTGAAACTGGAAAGCAATCATGCATAGTTGCTTATTTAGGTGAAACTGTACGAGCTGAAGTGAAATCATACAAAACAATACGCAATAGCAGCCAAACAGAAGAGTCTTAATTCTAAGTGGTTCTGAGCTTGGCATAGGAATAAGGAAACTAGAACATTATGAATATTAATATTTAGATTGCCTGTGCATCAAGAGGTAAAACATCTCAGGGAAGCTACCTCTGCTGTGCATTTTGACCATTTATTCTCTGATGGTTTAAGTTATACAAACAGTAGTCAGATGAATACATATGTGGAGCTCAAAAAGCCACAGTATATCACAATGACACATCTAGCAAGGAATTCTTTTGATTATTTTTTTTTTTACCTGCACTGTTCATGTGCACAATTTCTTTATGCCTCATTTGCTATAAAAATATTGGTCAATGAACAATGAATAACTAGGCATTTTTCACGGTACAAACAGAGAGAGTGAACTGTCTTTTTGGGTTTGTTTTTATTTCCCATGTATCTTAACTTTCGTAATGCCTGCTTACATCAATACAGTCAATTTATTTACTGAGTTGTATTTTCATAACTATTTACTCATACTTTAATCACTAGAAAGCCAGAAATTCACTATAGTAAATTGGAGAGGAAAGTTTCACAGAAACTTCAAACATGAATGAATCTGATGTGCTCTTTTTCAAGATGTGTAACTTCAAGCACAACAGTAGGACTCTGTTTCTGCTCACATTTAATTGGATCACCTTCTGAACTGGACATGTAAATGCACGAGATGCTGGTGGGGACTGTCTAAGTTTTTGAAAGGCTACCATGTCTATCCCTTTTTCCATGAGAAGCTTAATACAAAACGAAAAGTTTATGTAAACAAATCTAACTGATTTAGGGAAAGCTCACAGACAAAACACACCGAAAAATTTTACAATTGGCAAGAGAGAATTTTTGTGGCTTTGGAAAGAAATATAATGTTAAAAAAGGGCCATAACCAGCTAATTTATACTTCTTAAGGTCATTCCATTAAACAACCCCCCCCCAGAGAATAGCCAATATTGTCTGTCACTATGAACTAGCACAAATAATCAGAATGGGAATCATCTTTTTATACAACAAAGAAGACAGAGTGATACCAAATGTTGGGTGCTGCTAATTGACCAAGTCAGCAGGTAAAGGGCCACAAAAATAGTCAGAAGGATAGAACACATCTCCTATAAAGAAAGTCTGATAGAGCTGTGGTTGTTCAGACTGGAGAAAATGCTCTGGGGAGAATTTTGGAGCCTTTCAGTATTTAAAGGGGGCTCACCAGAAAGATGGAGACAGACTTTTTAGCATGGCCTGTTGTGATAAGACAAGGGATAACAGTTTTAAGCTAAAAGAAGGTAGATTCAGACTAGATGTAAGGAATAACTTTTTTTACAGTGAGGATAGTGAAACACTGGAACAGGTTGTCCAGAGAGGTGTAGATGTCCCATCACTGAAGACATTCATGGTCAGGTTGGATGGGTCTCTGAACAACCTGATCTAATTGAAGATGTCCCTGCTTATTTCAGTGACCTTTAAAGGTCACCTTCAACCAAAGCCATTCTATGATTCTATGACTCTAAAGCCTACTAGTGGGTTAAATGTCTGGAAAGGGGAGGTGACATTTACAGTAAGATGGATATAATTGCAATAGTAAAATAATCTATTTTTTAAAACAATATAATGAAAATGAGCAGGCCTGTTTACCAGACATTCCTGGTGAATGTCACTAAGGTATTATTTGCAGCAATAACTCATTTTCTTTGTGGTCCTTTTCACAGATGTTATACAAACCCCTGCCTTGTGGTTGATATCTGATAGGTAACAGGGCAATTCACAATTTCTTGAACAACTTTTCATGTCCAGTTACATTTCCATTCTGATTGGAAGAGTAGAATACCTGCCACCCAGAGGATGATTGCACATGCATAGCAGCTCACTGGATGAACTTCACGTAGGTAAGGGTTAGATGCTATAGAAGAGAATGAGAAGTATGGCTTGACTTGCTCTTTGTCAAAAAAGATGAGCCCTTTGTTACTTGTTTTGGCAGCTAGTCTGTGTTGTTAGGTTTTAAGCTAGTAGAAAACTGGGAGGGAATAACTGAACAACATCTTTATAACCACTCCTAGTCTTAAAATACCAGTTCCCATTCTGAGCTCTATGGTGCAAGCTCTTCTCTCAAACACAAACTTCATTACCATGGTACATGCCTTCATCGTCTCTAATTCAAAGTAGCCTACCCAGTCAGCATTGTGACAGGTTTGCAAAACAGTTTGTCTCACTTGGATCTATGCTGGCCACCAACCGGTTTCCTGATGGCGTTTAAGGTTGTTGACTTAAAGCCGCACTGGCAATTTATCAGTGGGGGAGGGAGTTGAGTGGGAGGTACCTTTCTTCTCCCCTTAACAAGGCTCAGGATAGTGCCTGCTTGATGGTGTGTGCGAGGGTAACTTGGAGCTGCCTTCGTTGCCTCTCATCAACACAGCAACTGCATCCACCCTAAGAGCCCTAAATGGCATTCGGCTTGTGAAGAGGCTGCCTCCCCCTCCTGTTTAAATGGAGCAGTGGTAATCAGTGAGGGTGCTTAAACTGAAGGAGGATATGAGATCAGCAGCTTGGACTAAAAAATTATTTCCCTCTTGGTGCAGATGCCCAGACCAAATAAAAGCCACAAAGAAAATGAAAAATCCATTTTGCAGAGGTTTTAGTGGTTTCGTATTAAAGCTCCAGCCAAGAGCAAAATGCCCAATAGTTTTTAAGACTGAGGGTATCAAAAAGAAAAAAAGGTTAAGTTTTACTTTCAGTTTGTTAAGATGTTTCATTAAACATTATCTTCTACTTGCATGGTGATTCAGTTCCTAAGACAATGTTTAAAGACATTCAAAAGAAAAAAGTTTGGAAAGAGGAAAGTGAAAAGACTATGCTCACAAAGACATCAAAACAAGATGTTTTGACAATGCCATGACATTTTGACCAAAAATTTTCTCCCAGATTATGTTTCAAGGAATTGACATGATTTCATAAAACATTTAAATATTTTTTCATAAAAGCATTTTCATGAATGTTTTATGAATAATACAACAAAATATTAAAAATTA
Organism: Apus apus; assembly: GCF_020740795.1. Classification (NCBI taxonomy): domain Eukaryota; kingdom Metazoa; phylum Chordata; class Aves; order Apodiformes; family Apodidae; genus Apus; species Apus apus. The sequence goes on along the minus strand of NC_067284.1, from coordinate 71,957,924 downwards.
ATTAAATTTATTTTACTAATACAATACAAAGAATGGTCATAATGATGAATGATGCATACTTATCAAGTAAAATGCTGGTTTATTTTAATCTATTCCATTATCAGAAACACAGCTCATCTCTAGATAAAAAAAGTGTTACACAGAAATACCTGGGGAGAGAAAGTGTGCCATAGAAATCAGGAGGAGGGAACTGGAAAAAGTAGAACTTCATGATGAAACATATGGACTGAAAACATTTGGCAAATGTTTGTGACGGTCTATCTGTTCCATTATATAGCTGTTAGGTTTCTCTAGCATGAAAAGCCAAATAGTCTGGCTAATATCCACATGCACAGGGTGAAATAAACACATGAAAAAGCATTGCACTGAGATTTTTTAACCAACAGCTAATGAAAATAAAATCTTACTAAAGCTGTCACTGTCAGACTATGAAAGGTCCATCAGCCTTGATGTTCCCTTCTGAGGGTTTGCACTTCACCCTTCCCTCAAGGGAAGTACCTTGCATGAGTACATTGGAGGGGCTGGCATTCATCCAGCAGCTGCACCCGGAGTTTTTCCACCAGCAGACCTATTACCTACAAGCTATTCAGCATATGAAAGAGCCACTATGGGAGGACAGATAATGGGAAAAGCAAAACAAATCTGACCTGGAAACTGCATATTAGTGTTTTGTCTCCCTGGTATGAGACCTTGGGAGTAAGAGGCTGTGGTGACTTCTTCGACACCTGGAAGTGGTCTTGAGTTCCTGAGAACACAAGAAAATTAAAATTGGAGAAGTCAGTTATAACAAATAGATTTGCTTAGGTAAAATATTCAAGTCAAGCACCTGGCAAAATAATACAGGGGAAAGCATAAGAAGGTGGGAGAACTAGAGAAATTAGAGGCAAAGGAAACTACAGCAATGTGTCACGCAGTGTCTGGCATAACAGTCCTCTGACTGGCATGGCATAATTAAAGGATATTCAAGGCCTTTATATTCTATCCCAGCAGTACAAAATTGAAAACAATAAACTGTTTTTTCATAGCATTAAAGTATCTTTCCCACTTTCTTCCTTATTCCCACCTCTGAAATTCTGCTTGAGTTCATCTTTACCTTGACCTTGCTTCTGCTGAAATCCTTGTTCACATCTTAATCACTTCACATCTTGAATACTGCAATTCCTTTCTATGGTCTGTCTAAATCCCAACTCTCTCTAAATGTCAAGAGGTCCAGAATGGTGCAGTTAGATTATTTTCTTGCTCCATGCATGGATAAACAATGTGATAGATGTGTTTATGTAGTAAAATTGAGAAGCTGCAATAGGAGAAGAGTGAGGTGACTGTATATAGAACAGAAACAGTAGACAACAGACATACAGTAGCTAAATACTGGCTGATGTTCTCAAACACTACTGTGGCAGCCAAGCACTCACACATCAATAATAAAATATTTCTTTATGAAACATAAATAACACCAAGATCAAGAAACCTGGAAACCCCAGACTTCTCTATCATTGCAGGCAATAGAGATCTACTGAGTGCCTTTGCCTCCCAAAACAATAACACATACTTGGTATCAAAATTTGCCTTGCCTGAATGGCAGTTAGAAACTTAAAAGAAACAAACCAACCCCTCTCTGAAAAAACAACACACCTCAAGAACGCATCCAAACCAATAAACCAAAACAGCATGATTTGGAGGATTAAAATATTTAATTTCAGTATATTTTCAGTTATAATTTTTTTCAGTAAAATTTGGTAACTTTAAATTCTTTGGCCATATTATGGGCTCAAATTGGTGATTAAATATTCATTCTAAGTCAAGAAGCAGAAAATTCCTGAGGAACAGTTCTAGGAGTTAGCTTCAAGTTCAAAAGCTACTGAAACCAACCTCTTTTGGAGAAAACCATCTGTTCCCACCTCTTCTATTCAATTTGTTTTAAAAAAAAACCAACCCAAACAAATCTCAACCAGCTGTAGCTATTTATGCAAAAACATTTAGCAAATCAGTATCTTCCCACCTGTTTCTGCTCCTTTAGTCAACATGTGTATGCCTGGAACCGGGCAGTGACCTTGCTGCTGAAGATGAAGCTGAGCGCCCCAGAGCTGGTTTCAGCCTGGTTACATGTCTGTCTAAGCCAATTTTCAATTATTTCAGGTGCAAGTCTTAACACATCCAATAGTCCTCCCACATTGTTTCCTTTCTTCATTACCATATGAAGACTTGCATGAGATGCCCTCAGGCAATCCACTGCAAGGATTTTCAATTACCCATCCTTCTGACAGGCTTGGTGTTGTCTTTGAACAGCAGCTTTAGACTCCCGAATGGGGGCTTGTTCAGCATTGTTGCTAGCAATGAATAACTAATAACTGTCCCTCTCCTGCAAAATGCTGAGCAGCATCCACCCATGTCCTCTTGAGTCAGCTTTGCTTTCCCTCCACGAATATTGGTGGATCTATCTGTGGTGCCAACTGTGAACAGGTATTTTTTCAACAGGGGTTCTGCATCAGTGCACTGTTCCTACACGTGCAAATGGAAATACCTAACTATGGAGCCAACAATAGCTGAGGGACTAATATGATTTCTCATTAATGAGAACACCATAACCTTTGGTATGGGATATATTTAGCCTGTTAGTTCTCTTTTTTTTGGGTGAAGTATACTCTACAACATGCTGTGATTTCTGTCCTATCGATTAATGGGTCTTTCCACCACAAGCAATCTTAATCTTTCTTAATTGCCTTAATGGTTGCATGGCCTCTCTTTTATACTCCCTGCCCACTATGCTGTTGTTGCAAATGCTTTTGTATCTTAACTTCATGACTATACTAAGGACTTAAAGGAGGCTGACTGTGAAGCTTATTGTTGCTCTTGTTCTTTCCATTCTTTAAATTCCTGTTCCAGGCTCCTAGGTTATGTAGGTAATTTTTGGATGTGATTGTTTAAACGTGCACAAGCTAAAAAACCGTTGTCCAACTGTCATCAATAAAGGAGTCAATTTTTCTGCAAATTCACAGTATTGTTCTTTTAGTTCCAAAGATCTGCAGTGCAGACTAACAGATTTATGTAGCTTTCTATTCAAATCTGAAACACAGAAGTCCATAGCTAGTGTTCAAATACACTTGTGAGAATCCCCCTTCTAGAATTTGTAGGAGACTTAGGTATATCTGCTCTGGAAGCATTTGCTATGGTACACAGAGTAAAAGAAGAGGAGTTCACAAATAGATCTCTGGTTTGTGTCCCTGTTGTTTCCCAGGGCTTTATTTTGAAACAAAAAAAGATGAGACAAGGCACTATTAGATTTTTTTTACAGTACATGTCACTTAAATTGCACGATGTCTAGGTCAGTAATGCTTGTTGATCATTGTGTTTTATTTGTGGTGTTAAATAGAAAGCCAGAAGACAGACTAAGTAAAAGATGAACTCAGACTTAGCCAGTCAGCTTGCTGACTTAATTTTCAACCTTTTAAACTCTTTGTCCATGTGAAGAGGTGGAATGCCAGCAGATATATACGGACCCCATGTATCATCATCAGCCCAGGGGCTAAATACAGGATCATCCAACAAGATTGCACTTACCCAGGGCAGACACTTGCAAGAGATGTACAGATGCAAGAGAATAATTGTAATGAGAGGCATCATTAACATCCATCCATAAGTCACCTGAGGCACAGAAATATTTGCCCACAAACCCTATCCAGGGTACAACCTTTTGCAAATACTTCTTGGCAAAAAGGAAAAAGTTGAGGAAAGATTTCATCAAAGTGATGGCAGTAGCTAAGTTTGAAGTTAGTTATTTGCCTGACAAGAAGTTATTCCCAGCTACTTCCAGATCTAGATCTAGTCTAGAGCCAACTGTGCAAAATCAAAGGCAAAACTGTGAAGGCAGAAACATCTATGGAAATAATTTCACTCCTCTCAGAAGGGAGAAGGTAATGCACAGTAATTGCAATACCCACAAACAGCAAATCTTTAAAACTGTCAGTAGTCCAGAAATGTGTCACTTAGACCACTGTAATTATGGGAGGAAAGGTGACATTCGGGGCTGAAAAAAGAAACATACTTCTGGTAGAGTCTTTTTATAGGAAAATGTCACCTGTTTAAAAGCCATTTAGAATTTTGGCAAGTTAGAAATAATCATGGCTGACATTACTTGGCAAAGAGCAGATGAAAAGATCAAAACTGGATAACAGATAAAAGCAATCTGGCCTGTGGTTCCATCTTTCAATTTACAATGGCAGCTGCAATAGCAAACACTCTAAATACTGACAACCAATGTAGGATGAGCAGGTACAAAAAGAAGAGGGGAAGTGCCCAGAGTCAACAACAAAAAAAAACATGCTGGCAATTTGAAGTGAGCAATGCTATTCACCTGATTAGAAATCTATGTGTGTATGCATAAATAATACATGATTTGCTTAGTTTTGGTGGAGTATTAAATGTTAGCAGCTGAGATTTACCATGATTTGCTCTGATTTATAGCTGCTCTTCATGTACATTACTCTTTGTCTTTTCTTCAGTCACTTATGTAATCACAAAAATGAAAGCAAGATTTGATTCTGTGAAAAACGACTAAATCCAAGCATCACAAAGCCCACCTAGCACAGAGGCCAAATTCAAGTTGGAAGTCTGACTAAAAATCCCAATTTCAAATTTTTATCTAAGTAACAGTTTTTTTAATAGAATTTTCTGGAAGGAGTTCCCTAGATGGCTTTTCTTGTTGATTTTAGTGGGCAGAAGCAAGATAAATATTCTTAAAAGAGTTCTGCTCCACACAACTCTCATATTAATTCCACTTTGCACTGTCACCAGAGCTAGGCTCTGAACATTTAGCACTGACACTGAAACAAAAGGTTCAGAACTGTAGTAACCGAAAAGGCCATTTTCCCAGTGATGAAGACTGACGACAAGAAAGAAGCCAAAGGGATGAGGTATTTTAATGAAGTCTCATTTATGCTTCTCCAGCTTTTGCACCCAGTCCTAGTATTCTGTTTTTAGATACTCAGAAATGTCACCAGGGTTGTTTGGGGTTTTTTTGCACCCACAATTTGTATTTGTATACAGATCCTCAGTTGATTCTGTGAATTTGCTTTTTGAATTTATGGGTACTTTTAATATCAATTTGCCAATAATGCGAAAGTAATCTTAATGTCTGACTACAGATGCCACATGGGCAGAGGAAAAGTTTTGTTTCCTACCTTTTCAATTCAAGTAGTTCTAAAATATCTGAAAAGTTTTTCTGTAGCAGAGTCCACTAGTCTACTATAGAAACACTGGAAATTTCAGGTCTGACTTTTGCCTTTTATTTTTCCTGGCCTATAGGAAACTTAATCTTTTGTTTTAAGGAAGAAAAATTAGACTAACTTACCCACCCTACAAAAGGCAATTCAGAAAGCAGCTACAAAATGTAAAATGGTTGTTTATGGCTGTAGTTACTATTCTCTGACAAATAGAAAGGATCAGCCCTGTGTAAAACAGGCTGGGAAAAAAAGCCCCTGTGAAAAGGGAGCCCTGGCTGGGTGGGAGTTGGGATGCAGGAAGTCAGGAGATTAAGGAATGCGTAGCTCTAATAGGAGCTCAGTGCTTTTACTAGATCAGGCTGATTATTTTTTTTGGGGGGGGTGTTGTTGTTTGTTTGTTGGTTTGATTTGGGGTTTTGTTTCTTGTATTTTTTACCTTACTGACTTTTTCAGAAATAAAAATGTTTACAATTTTTTTCATCTCTGGCCTTTGTATTAATTTGCTTTCTTGGGGCTTGGGGAAGGGCTGGCATTTTCTTTAACGACAGAGCTCAGCACCATCTGATTGAGTCTCTCCGTTGAATTTCCAGATGCAGAACACAGCTCTCTCATTATATTACTGTGTAAATTTATGATGTAGTCAGAGCAGTGCAAGCTTTTGATCTGTGACCACTCTGGTGATGGAAAGGCTTGTCTGAAAGCTTTTCAAAAGTCTTTTCCATAGAGGAGGACCATAACTACAGCAAAAATTGCATACTGATAGTAATGTCCTGGCCTTATTGAAGTCAATCAATATTTTTCCACAGATTTTATTGTGCCTGGGGTATTGCTTGGATCTCAGGGAACTGCAGTTTCACCTAGCAATAGCATCTCTTTGCCTATCTATCCACTTCATGAGCTAAAGGTAACAGCTTTACAGGAGAAAAAAAAAAAAAAAAAAGGGTTATCCAACAACCATGGTTGTGGTTACATCAAACACCCACCAGCATATATTGAGCTAAGAAATCAGGAGGGTTTCTCGGGAAGGAAAGGGCTTCATGCTGATAGAAGAAACATCTTTTAACAGCATCACAAATATCACACTTCATCAGCATCACTAGAGATCATCTTTCATCTTTCCTGAACTCTTACTCCTCTCTCAGGTACAGACTGCTGCATAAAGGAGGAAAGGGAGACAGAAAAAGCAAAGTGATGTCACCATGAGAACCAAGGGGCTACAGAGTCAATAGGAAGTCAATAGTAAAGTCTGGAACCAGAAATTATTAGTATTATCATTACATTAGTAATTGAAGCTTTATGAAACAAAAGGTACTCCAAAACACATAACTTACTCCACAACCTGAAGGTCTTCTTATTGCATTTCTCCCACTTCTTTTTGGCCTATACCCATGTCCTGATTCCTCAAACACTTATTTAAGGGCTTAATTTCACTAACATTAAGCATCTGAGTATATTCACCACAGACATACATCACAAGAGAGTGGAGGGAAGTGCTTCCATCAGGACTTAAAGTGTTACAATATTTAGGCGCACTCCACTTTTGTATGTGAAGCACCAACTACATGTTTCAGGCACAGCAAATATGGTGATAGTAGCAGGACGAAAATGGAAGGATAGGGAAGAGAGATATTCATATGCTATGAAAAGGAAACTGCAGACTACCAAAATCAGTTTCCTCACTCTTTGTAGGTTGCCATTCCATCTGGAAATAATAAAGAAGACCTAAAACCACAGCTTCCCCACGACCTGTGCCTGTATTGTCCACTTGAATTTTGTGTTGCACTCACAGACCTTCCAGAGCCAAAAGACCTCTCCCTGTTCAAGAATCCTTCAAGCAAACTTGAGCCAGCACAAATGATGAGTGAAAGAGTTGTGTATTACAGCTCCAACACTGCACATACTCAGAGTTGGAACTTAGTAGACCTGAAGTTTTAGGTTAACATTGAATTTTGTCAGTCTGATGTAAAACAGAAACTGTGGAACAAAACCAGAGAAAGCTTATAGGAAGCTCTGGAACATAAAAATAAATATATTACTTTTAGTGCTCAGTTTGCATTACTCTTTTTTCTGTTTGCTAGCCACGTATCTTGCTCATTGTAACCTTTTCTTGTCCATCCCTACCCTCACTCAAATCTGTGTAAAGGCTATTGTTAAAAGCTCCAGTTCAGCAGAGTACATGGGCGCACACATGGTTTTCACTACAAGTCTTCTGCGTGAATTCTGTGAAGCTATTTAGGTACTTAAACTCAAGCATATTCTTATAAACATTCTGAATTGACCCCTCAGTTTTCTTTCCTCTTCCACCCAACGTCATGCACATTTTCACTCTTTCCTTTGGCTCCCTGTCTCTCACCAGATGCCCTTTAAACTCATCATCCTTATCTGCAGTGCTCCAAGATTTCTGCATACTCACTAGCATTTCTCCTCCCATTTTCTTCCACTTATTCTGGCTGAATCCACTCTCTTGTCTAATGTTATATGTTTCCCTTGACTTGTTCCTCCTACTCTGGACCTTAAGTAGCATCTGGGGTTGGAAACAGTGTCCCTGGCCTCTGCTTTCACTCAAGTAGCCTTTGACCGTCATTATTATTTTGCACACTCAAGTTCTGCATAAAAAGGTAAGAAAAAGGAGGAAAAACATGATGCAGCAGTGTATCAGAAGAGCAGAGACTCTTCAGAAAATTAAATTATATTAACTCTATACTTAGAATTAATTACTGTACTCAAATCATTAGTATTTTCAGGGTCTATTTAGAATTACAGTTTGATAACATATATTGTGAGATAGCAAATAGCAGCCCACTTGATGAATTACAGCATCCATGCTCTGCACTGCCTGACTCCAAGAACTGAAGTCACAAGCCTTCTCAGAATGGACCATTAAGTCCAAAACCATTAGGCAGCAAAATATGTGCCCTGAAGTACAGCAAAAATGGGCAAAATAAAGCAGAGCCAAGATTATTCAAGAGAAGGTTCTTTCATTTCTGGCTACATGAAGACTCTGTCCAAGGATTTGTCTGCACTGAAGACTGCAGTGCTGTGCAGCTACAAGCTCCCTCAGCTCCTCAGTCTCGCCCCAGAACATCAAGGGCTCAAGTGGGCAAGATCGTTGTGCTTCTCAGGCAGATTCTGTGCTGTGTCTAAGTTATTTTCTTTAAATTCTGTAGCCCTGTAGAGTAGACATACACCACAGAGAGACAAATACTTTCCATCTAGTAGAGGGAATAGTCATTGGGTACAATGATAGTAAACAAAATAAACACCTTTTCCCGTTTTTTGACAATTTATGCATTGCACAGAAAGAGACCATTATACTATTTTTAAAGCCAAATAAATGGAGTGAAGTAGGGCTTCACTGTGCTTTGTGATCAATTAGGCATGTAATCTGCTAGGCTCACTAAGTCTCTGCCTTCTGCACCTTCTATAAAAGAGGTGCCTAGAAGGGACTTCAGCCACTCAGATGCCTACCTGTGTTTACCCAGGAGTCCCCAGAGTGTTTCACAAGGGGTCTTTCCAGGTGGCTGAAGTATTCCTGTACCCAAGCTGACTGCAAACTCAGCTGATGCCCACAAGCTTTTACGCCCAAGAATTTCTGCTCATTTATAAAAATAATTCATAACATCAACTTTGCAGGAACTAACTTGCAGGAAAAATGACTTGCACCGGAGCCTATGATAATTTGTGTACCAGCTGCATAGGCAGCACCGTATGGAGCTTGAGGAAGGCTAATTTTTCTTGCCAAAAAAAAAGCTTGGATGCTTAGTGACAGCCTTTCTAGCCCATACAAGATTTTTCAGAAATGTCAGCCCAATCCTTTAAAAAAATATTTCACAACAATAAAAAATGCTCTGAGCATTTTACTTTTAGCAGGACAGAATAACAGCTTATGTGAAGACTGTGTAGTGAATCTGTCCATCTATTTTCCCGGCAAAACATTTGCTAATCATGCTGTTAAAGGTGATAAACATATTTTACAATATTAAAATTTGATTTGGCAATGAGAAATTTTAATATTAAAACACATATAATGACTTCTAGATTAAGCTTTTCTGATATACTTAATACCCAAGCTAAATAACTAATCCACAGAGAACAGGAGGTGGACTCAGCAGCTGAGTAAGATTACAATTTTAGGACATACTCTAGAGGACACAGGGAAATGCAATCTCACAGATTTCTTAATAATATTCACCATATATTGATTAGTCAAAACCACCTGGCATACAAACCAGAAAAAAACATCTTGTGTTCCCACTGAAATATTTTCTTAAACGTGAGATGTGTCTAGCACACAACCGCAACAGAGTATTTTTATCCTTCAGAGAATAACAACAGTAGAAACTATTGTGTGAACTGTATTTCATCCCATGACTTCTTTAGAAAAAACTCAAGTACTGTTTAAATTCAAAATACATTCCTGAGGTGGTCAATCACAGAACAAGGGGAATGTAGCAATCTTTAATCAGAGGTGAAAATTCAGTGCATAATTCCTGAAGCAAAAGATTTGGCAAGGTTTTCTTAAAGTATTCTTCTATTTTATGGTAGCATGGTGGCAAAGCAGGAAAAATTGAAACAGTGCTACAGAAAGTCCGTTATCTCAGAGAAAAGTAATTTTTTAATTATTGCTGGATTTGTTATATTTTTATGCAAATCAAGAAAGATTGTAATGAACAATCCATCTGGTATATAATATATATCAAATAATAGGAATTTTCCACAGTATTCAAAATTATATAAATGCATACACCCATAAATAAATTGTATTCATATATATATTCATATACACACACTGTGTAAATGCTCATCCATATCCACACTTACATGGATTATAGGCATCCATCAGTGCCTATAATGCAGCTGTGCACACATGCATTAGAGAGAGGAACACACCCACACATACAACATGTGAAATATTTCAGGGAACAAACTTCTTGAAAACAATCTACCGGAGAGATGCTGTTTTTCAAATACAAAAATGTAGTGCCTCTATCCTGTGTACATGATGGAGAAACAGGGATGAAGTGTCAATTTTCTTCACCTCAACAAAATATCTTTTTTTCGGCTGTCATCTATTTAATAAATACTGGAAGTTCTTTTCTTTCCTCAGCCACATCTACATGCAGGAAAAGAAAGCTAAATTAATTTGTCCCTAATGATTTATATGTAGATTCCTTCATGAACTCTTGAATTGTATTTCCCAAGTATTTTTCAACAGCCTACGAAAAAACATTAAAGCAGAAGGGGCTGAAGATTTCTGTTTTAATTTTTAATGGACTTTTTCTTAGATTTGTTTTCCCAGGATTCATAAAAAATTATTCTCTCAGCTGAAAATTGTTTAAGTTATTTTGGTAATAAACAGCTCTTTATAGAAAAACATATTGACATTTAAAAAAAGAATCTAAACTATTTTACCTCTTTAAAAAGCACCCTTCTATTCTCTGCTCTCACTAGGACCAAAATATAAAATGAGACTTAACTCGAGAAGTTGCCTGCAACTTTCTTTGTAATTCTCAAATGGTTCAAATGATGAAATGTTATGTTAGCTGTAATAGGATATATATTCCAGCTATGTAACAGCTTTTTTTCCCTGAGCCAGTAAACAGAACTCAATACCTATGCCAGAAAAGTGAACCTAGATCCTACATTTTAAAGATGTCATAAGGAGGTTGTATGTTACTCAAATAACTTGCTTTCTCAAAACACTGATAGGTCTTTTATATTTTTGAGGAGCAGAAAGAGAGAAGTTGTGTACAAGCAGATGTCTCTTTAAAAGAGCAAAGGTTTTAATATTTAGCGTATCTATAGCTCAGCACATTTTAACCTGAACTGCTACTTGCTTCCTTAGGCACCTATACGGGGAAAACAAATTAAAGCAGGCAGGAGATAATGGAACTTATTCTTTAATGTGAGCAGGATTGGGCCCAACGTATTATTAGCCTGAAGGAGAAGAAACTTGGTATTTTGGTATTTATCTGGTATTTATTTGGTACTTATCTGTTCAGCTTTGCAGAAAAGATGTTATGTTGAAGGAATTTCTAGCTTTTTTACTACTAATTTTCCTTTTTTTTTTTTTTTTCCTGAATGGGCATGGAGGCTCTTGGCTTGCCAAGGTAAAGTGGGACAGAAAACTAAATTTTGCTCACAGGCCAATCCTGAGAAGTAGAGACATCAGACAGTGGGATTTTTGATGCCTAAAATATTGCTAGTGGTCACTTGTTGACACTCACCTGTGCATAACCTGTGCAAGAAAATACATTAGAGAGATGATGTGTGTCCTAACCCCAGCAGGCTATCACAAATGGCCTCGCGCTGTGCAACACACAGATGACTACACTGAGGAGCAGCATCGTTGCAGGAAAAACAACAGGGAATTAAACTGTGCTCTCTCACAGGAAATGCCCTGCAAGGCACAGTTTTTGAGCGCTGGGTTTGGAAATGCTGCTGCTCCTCAGCTGCCTCCTTGCTGCGTGTGATGAACTCACAGCAGTCCGAGTGGGATGCTGAGCTGGTCAAGAGAAAGTAAATTGACAAAAGTGAACCCCAGGCTCCTCAGTGCAAGTCCCCACTTTATTTTCATGAAGTAACATGGAAACAGTATTGCAACGTTTTTAATCACTCAAAATTGTCATTCGTCTTCGTCACTGAAATAGTACAATAGATAATTGATCTGCTGAACTAAACCAGCACAACCCCCAGCAGTATGTTTGTGCTAATTCATGAGAGCTTTTTAAAATTAATTTGGGAAGCTATCTATATACCTACACAAAGGTCTTATTTTATTATTAATGGCAGTAATTTCATACTGGAACCCTAATATTATAGTGCAATTTAGTTGAAACTGTTGAACTTACGAACAGTTAACAATACAAATAACACAATAATAGTGAAGAATCCAAACACTTAGTGGCAGCAAACTAATAATCAGTAACACTTTTATGTCAAATAAGCAACCAGGGAATTAATAATACCCCTCCCTCACAGCAATACCACTGGTGTTTCAAGGTGTTTTGATTCCAAGGAAAGAAGCTGACTCGAATCCAAGCCTGAAACCAGGGCGGGTATCTCCTCTTGTCAAAGGTATGTTTTGTGGTGCCCCCAAATATTCCCTGCCCTCCTGCCCCTCCTGATGGGCTGTTGCGCGCAAAGGCTGCAGGTCACGGGCCCCATCCCAGGCTGAGCAAACAACAGGCATTTCCAGCACCTCTACTAGCCTCACAAGAAGCCAGGAGGTAAATAAATAGGTCCGGCGAGCCAGGCCTTGCCTGTATACACCTGTATCAACAAGGATGCAAGCACAATTATCTTACCTTAATGAACTTAATCTTTAATTTCACAGCTTGGCCCTTGTGCTCAGCCTCTTAACAAAGGAGCCGAACTGTTTTAGTCCATATGACCACCCTTCCTCCAACAGCTGTGGAAACTTTAGCCACGACAAGGATTTTTGCCCCTTGTGAAACTGTCAAAAGCAATAAATATTTTTCTTTTTTTCCATCATTAGACCCTGCTAAGAAAGCCTGCCCATTGTCCACTGTAATTCCCAGCGCTCACGGGGCAGGAGCTTTATTGTCCCAAATGAATCCTGAAGTGTGAACAATGCCGGGGAAAGCGGCCACCCTTTTTGGGAGGGTGTAGCCGCGAGGAATGCGGCGCTTCCCCACGGACGGCTCTGCCAAAAGAGCACTTGTGTTTTTTAACACTGGCCTTTCAGGAGGATGCTCGAGTTAAGGCATTGTGGCCCACTGTAAATAGATGCACTCGCCAGAATGGGGCTTCGTCATCCCTAATTAGGGAAGTAACTCCGGAGAGACAGCATGTCACTTGCAAGACTGGGCTCATTGTTGGGTTTGTGCGCGTCCCCACAATGTGAGGTAATTGGAGTTGTACCTTTTAGAAAGCTGCTAATTTCACATAGGAAGTGCTAACAAGACCTTTGTGTGCCATGTTTTCCTTCGTCCTTTCTAAGGAAGTTACAGAGCTCGAGTACTGGGAATGGCTGGGCCAAGGCCTGTCGGAGGAGGCTGCGGTAATGAACCACTTCAGCCCCCTGCCAGAAAAAGGAGGCCTAATTTTCGGGCCTGAGAAGACTAGGCTGGACAAAAGGTTCTGTTTAAGCTTATTATACGGGACATTCTCAGTGCCTACACAGCTTTCCTCGAATGACCCTCTCAAAATAAGTGCATCAAGTTTGAGCAAATAGAAACATGCAACTTTCGAGGCTGGGGGTTATAGTTTTCTTTACAAAGCCATTTATATAATGTAAGCCGCAATTAGCGCGGAACGGAGCAACAAGATCTAGCGAGGAAAGTTCCCCTGACAAAGGACAGAAATTAGGGGAATAAGTAACAGTTAAATATCGGCTTTGGATAACTGGTTGAAAAGGCCTTTCAAATCAGCTGCGGATATAGAAAAATAAAATAATTTTGCTTAGAGTCTCTTTTGCCTCAAAGTTTGGCTTTTAAGGTATTGGCTGATTAATTCCACTGATTTTAAATTATCCAGATAGAATGGATCTGGGCTTATGAAAAAAAAAAAAAAAAAAAAAAAGAGAAATAACTGAAAAGCCTCTCGGCTTTTAAGCCTGACAATATCATCAAAACCTTCATAGGAATTACATATAAAAATTCAAACAGTAATGAAACAAATTGCTACTTACAGTATGAAAAGTCTGCAAAAGCTTTTTATAGACTTGAAATGCAGAAGTTACATAAACTACTCAGTGAAAAGAATTAGAAAATGACCTTTGCAGATCAGGGGCAAAAATGAACAGTCTTCAGGGGAAAAAAAAAATCACTGTTAACAATGCCTTTTAATGCCATTTTGCTTCACTCATTTATCTAATAATCATGGCAAGGTTAGGGTAAACAATGAGCAGTATGTTTTCACATATTCCACCTTTAGTGTCCTCCATATGAATTTCTAAAACACTTAAGAGAATAGATACATAAACCTGTGACCTTCAAATGAGCTTTTTGCTACTTCCAACATTTCAAATAAAAAAGGTCAGAAAATTGAACCGCTTTTGCGCAGTAATGAATTCCATTCTGTTGGGTAAACAAAGCTAAATTTTAAAACACGGACCTGACATCTCTATAGCTCAAGAAGCTTTTCTCTTCTTCGGGCGTGCGGGGGCGGGGGAAGGGTGAGGAATGTGAACACTCCACCAGCCACCCCCTAAATCACTGCAGCATCAGCCAAGGGGAGGAGGAGACAAAACTATTTGGTTTTATTCAGTCAACAGCCATGATTTCCAAGGCCAGTACAACACAAATGTCTGATTTTTAAGACACTTTCTTCCCCCCCCACCTCTCACCCCCCAGCGAATAATTGATCCATTCCATACAAAAAGAAGCCAGCACTACCCTCATCGAGCTAGCTCTTACTCCTGAGGGCCTCCAAAAGTTACTTCAATTTCCGCCGTGCTTTTGTCTGCGGGTTGTCCTGGCTGAAAGGCCTGGTTAGGTATTGTTGCAAAAAAAGTCTGCACCCACGTTTATTCCCCCCCTCTAATTCATACTCTGCATTGTGGGGTTTTGCTATTCAGGGACTGATTGGACAACAGCCCGAAGAATGGCCCCAGTGATTAGGCTCTCAGCATGGGTCTGGATTGTGGGTATAAACCCAGAGCCAGGGCTTGAATTCACGGCGGCTTTCTGCTTCCTCCTATCGCCTCCCGCACCCGATATTTTATGCATCCTTTGCTGCAGGTAATGCATTCCTTCATACCAGGAAACGGAATCCATATAATTAGCCAGCACAGTAGTGTGCGAGCCCTTGAAAGTCCAGGGGTTGTGCCCTGGGAAGCAATTGCGCTTTGGTATTGATAGGAACTCATGGTTTTCCATCAGGGTGGGATAATACAAAACCCCGAGTATTGTCATGACAAGGTATTCATCCCGCTTGACAAAGGCAACTTTTCTAGCATCCCCCCGGGGGCACACAGGGGCGATGCTGGACGCAGATTTGTTTGTTTAGAAGCGGAGGTACGGTTTGCCCAGCCCACCACAATTCCCAAACAGTGGGCTTGACCCCATCCCCTGCCTCCCGCTCCACTGCACCACCTCACTTCCCCCATCGCTTTCCGTTTTAAAGTATGGCAGCTGTGCAAGTCGTGAAGTGTACAGATGTCACTCTGCGTCTCACATGTCAGTAACTGGAATTAATTTACATTTATTTGTCTATTGTTTTATATCGTTTTATGACAATGTGCCACATAATATAATTTAAATCTTTAATGTACAACTAATTCTCTACCATTAATTTGTCAACATGATTACTGGATACGCCACCGGGAAAAGCTGGATGACTTGAAATATGTACAAGGCATTCCTGTAGCTTTAAAAGAGGTTTGTATCTGAAATGACAAAGGTTTACAGAACTTTTTTTGGTCTGTCTGTAATTTTATGAAAACTACAATTTCAATGTAATTTCACAAAGTGAATTATTCCAAATCTCAGTCTGAAATAAAATAAAACATCTAATACATTAATTAGCCCAGGGAGAGAGTCCCAACAGTATTGTAAGAAGCAAAATGATAGTTTGATTCCTGAAAAATGCAGCCTTCATCATGACAAATCCTGGCTGATAAGAGTTTAAACTGTCTCCCTGCCAATAGTGTTTCATTTTGGGCAGAGCAGTAATCTTTTTAGCTATGCACTAGAATCAAAAAGCAGCTCGTAGCAAGAGCAGGTTGTGAATTTTTTTTGACAGAAAATGGTGATTTGTTGAAACTGAAACTTGTCTCATGAGTGTACAGCAGGAGCTAAAGCAGGGAAGGTTCCTCAGGGTAGACTTGCTGATTAAAAAATGAAGAGAGAGAGCGAGGGTGATTTCTCTGCCTCCCAGCCCTTCCCCCAGCTGTCCATAGGTAGGAGGTCAGGGCACTCTCCAGGGATGTGGGAGAGCCAGTTTCAATTAGTTCAGCACTGCGTTTGTGAGGGGGAATTGAGAGTGCATTGCCTCTGCTTTCAGGGAGGGTCTGCCCCCATTTCTCTGAGGCAGTCCCCCACTTATTTGCTGGTTTTCCCCCTATATAAAAAAATGAATATTTATGCGCCTTCCTTAAAAAGACAAAGCAAAATTAAACCCACATTGAAGTGGAGGCCCTGACCTTGCTCCAGCCACATCTGGGTGATTCCCCCCTGTGGCTTCTCTTGCAGAGCTGGGGCTGGGCACAGCAGCCTGCTCCTCTGCCCAGCCTGGGAGATGGATGCAAACAGCATCCACAAAGCAACACCAGGTGCTGAGCCCCTGGGGCTCACCTCTCTGATTCCCCTTGGGCTTCCCTTGCAGTCTCTAGGGATGCCTGCAGGCAGGACTGGACCCTTTGTCATGGTCCTGTAAGGTGGCTCATATGCTCATTTCTATACTGCATGGAGCAAGGGCTCTTAGAGGTGGGCCTGTCTTAGACTGTCAGCCCCTCAGGATGGTAACTGCGCTTCTCTTTTTTGACACAATTTTGCAACTATTTCATTCAGGTGGGCTCCCTGCAGTCACCAGTTCTCTGAACGGACAAAAGCCTGCACTCACTTCGGTGCCAGTCCAAGACCAGTGTACAGACCCCAGATGAAAATGCTGGGGAAATGATGAATAATCAAAGTGGAGGGAAACACAGCAATTAGGTTCTGGGGAATAATTTGCTAACAGAACATTTCATCTTCTCACACTGCTTTTTATTTTTTAAAGCTCAGCTCCCTGCTTCTCCTCCTCACTCTTCTCTACCTTTTCCTTTTGGGGCTCTCACAGGAGCTGTATGAGTCACCAGAACACTGGAAAAATCTAGCAATTTCTTTCCTAAAAAAAAAAAAAGACTTGATTAAAAATTAAAATAGAGGAGAAAAGAAAGATATTCTTTGAAAAAGAAGTGTTTAGACAAAGCCTGTCTGCTTCAATTTCCCAGCTACGTAAGCTCCCTTGCCCTGAGAGTGACAGTAGATTCCATAAATTAACTGAAAATCCCTCTTCTCAAGAGCCTAAGTTATCTCTTCTTTGCCTGCAGCTCTGATTTAGAATAGGCGCTCGTTTGTTTACTGTTTTAATTAATGCTTCTTTTCAGTGTGGAATAGGGGAAGGGAAATGAACTGACTTGATAAACAGGTGTAGCTGTTATGTGTTATGTTTGGGATCATTCAGGACTTGCAACAGATTAATCAGGCTTGACTGGACGTGAACCTCCTAGCAGAAAAGGTAGATCAACTCTGCTGGATGCCCAGTAGGTGAGTATTATTTTAACTGCTAGCCTGTGATAGGAAAGGCTTAGAAGGACAGTCATCAGTGGAGAATGTCTCTATATTTTCACACAGGAAAGCAGTCCGATTCTTTCCCCCACTGCTTAACATTTAAGGGGACCTTGACAATATAAGCCACTTTTCATGCCCCCTCTGCTCCCGCTTCTAACCTCCTTGCCTCATATTCAAGGGAAAAGAAACAAATCACCCCATTATTTTTAAAACATTAAGTGTCACATTGGGGAAAATGCTCTCCTAGGTTAACTATGAATGACTGAAGATTTTTTCTTTCTAAATGCAATATAAGTGTAATAACAGTTTAAGTGTCATGCTACACTGTGTATTGCCTTTGCACCCTGTGTAATAGCTAGCACACTCAGGACAGAAAATGATCCAAAATCAGTCTTTTCTCTAACAGAGTTTGAATTCTTAGCCTCAAAGGAGAAAAATACTTCAGCTTAGGTTTCTTCATCAGGAGGCAGCAAGGAAATGATGTTATTTAACTGTATCATGGCAGTAAAGCAACATGCAGCTCACGAGGATCAAATCCCAGAAGAGGCTGTGTCTCCTGCTTTCCAAATAAAGCAACATCTAAAAATATATTGCTTTACTTCACATTTTGTCTTGGCTTATGCAATTAATACATGTACAGAAAGCAACATCATATTAAAGATATATGAAAAGGAATCAGGGAGCATCCATTCATTGTATTACCCAGCTGACCTTGCCAGGCAGAGGCACCATGGGGACACTGCACAACAAAACAGGCAAGTGCCTTAATTTTAACTGCATCACATTAAACTACCTAGAGTTTATGGCTATTGAGTGAGACCCTGCTCACTAGTATCTCTTGCCAGCACACTAGCTGAAAACCAGCTTTGGTGTCAGCTGCAAAGACAGATGTTCACCCACCTTCTTGGAAAGAGAGACTGTGAATGGAAGTGTTGTATGTCCTCATTGCAGTATGGGGCTGGATCCGGCTTTCTTTATGCTGTGTCCTGGCAGGCGAATAGGTCTTAGAGGCAAAGATATTCAGAACACAACACAGGCATTCTTATATTATGCACAGGCCTTTGATTTTAACTTTCCATCACAATTTTACCCGGCTGCTGGAAGGGAGGATGATTAGACATGGAGAGAAAAGGAAGGACAGCAGTCCAGCTGAAATGTTCTTTGCATTTTACTTACCCCTAAATATTACCAGACATGCAAGGAGCTTTGATGTATTTTAAAAATCTGAGATAAATGTCCTTTTAAAAGATAGCCCCTAATATCTTGCTACAACCATCAGCTCTGGCTCAATGATGGCAGCTGATAGCCTAGCATTACCTACCATGCCACAATAAATCATTTATCTTATCTTGTTCATAGAGGTCTAAATGCTCCCCTACCAGGGTAAAAAACAGCTTGACAAGGTCTGCAAGGAAAACATCTTGGAGTTACTGCTGAATTCTTCTCTCAGGAGATTTGCAGCCTTGTGAAGGGGGAGCCTTCGGTCCTCCAAACAGCATGGGGGCTCGCAATAGCATTTATTCACTTGCCTTGTTAAGGAAGGCTCTGCCAGAGTCAGATCTAAATGTCTTCAGGGAAATCACAAGCCAGTGAATGGATCCTGGGAAATCCACACTGAAAACTTGACTGGAATATGCCTTATTTTCCTAGCAGAAGTTCTGCACCTGATTGCCAATATTTACACTCAGGACAAGCCAAATGCACTCGACAAAACTGGTATTAGACTTGTGATAACTCCAGAAAGACCAAGAACTCAAACCCAGTAGTAATCAACAGCCATATTTATGAAGAACAGACCTCACCCTGGGTAGAAGTGTGTGTGTTCTGATGCAGGAACATGTTATGATGTATTTCTCCACTTCTGCCTCCTCCCAAACCCTCAGTGGGAAAACCTGCCTGTGATATGAATTGCTGCTGTTCTGGACCTTTCTCTCCTACTAAACACCCTCCAACAAAACATAAACTCATCCCATATGGGAACCTCCATCCCAACTGCTAAGCCATCCTGACCTAACACCTGGTATCACTCCATCCTCTTTTTTCCATAAGAATACAAATATTTTCTCTCCATTTTTAAATTTTATCTCATTAAATAGAATAGGGCAGTAGGCTAAAGAGGTTTAAATGGCTTGTTTTAGGAAGAATTGGTAGCACCTTTCTGGCCTCTGCCCAGGCCAGCACGTGAGGCTGAGTACCTACCTGAGTACCTCGGCTCCCTGCCGAAATCCTTCTGGCCCTCCCTGGTACTGCAAAGTCCTCAAGTGCATGTGAAGGCAGGTGCGTGGTCTTCTCCTTTTTTGGGGGATGTGCTGTATTAAAACTTGTGTTTCCTTACAGAATAAGAGCGACAGGCGCGGCTGTGGAGTGTCACAGCTTTTGCCAGTATTTGAATGCTTCCCACCTTTTCATCAGGAATTTACTCCACTATTAGTGTTTATTGTGAACTTATCTTCTGTGACTGAGGTTTGGAAATTGCCCAAAACCTGCAGCTCAGAACCATATCCAAAAACCGGAAGAAAAGGAAGAAGACAGAGGGGTGGAGGGAAGTGTCAAGGGAGTTTTGCAAAGCAAATAGAGTATTATCCTTTTGTTTAAGATGCCATGAAGTGTTTTTATCTGCTATGTGATACTTTGCTTGGAGGACTGGCGCATATGAAGAGCCTTCCTGTGCACACCTCCCCCCCCCCTTGATTGCTTTACTGTTCTCAGTGCAGATTTATTAAATTTTGAATTAACATGTGTTAAGGAGGTTGATTTTGTTTGCTCTGTCACATAACTTACTTTTCTAAACACTTAGTAATAGCAGCAGTTAATCTATTGACCAATGGCTTAAGCAGCAGGTGGCTTTAAGACCAATGGGCCAGTCCTGACAAGGCCCACAGAAATTCCTAAGGCTTCTTTGTTACCTGGGCTGGAATAGAGAAACTACTTGTTTGGAAAATGTTTCTCCTCCCACAAAACATCTTCAGTATTAAGGGTCTTTTGTTAGCAGAAGGCTGAAGAGGGGGATTATGAAGGATAGTCTGTCACACAAATTGTTTCTTCTTAGACATATAATACAACCTGCATTAAAAGTTTACAAACTAATCTAATGAAATTATCATTCAAATGAAGCATGTCTCCGAACATTAAATTGATGCCTCGATCTGCCGTGCAATTTCCCCATTGGAAATCTCAAGACTGCAATGCCTCTGCTGTTGCTATTTTAGAGTAAACCAAGTTTTTTTCTAAAAAAACCAAAACACCTCAGCAGTGTTCTTTTTGAAACAGGAGCCCAAATCATCTGCAAGGGCTCATTATTTTAGGAAACCCAGGCACTAAAACATTAACAATTAAGTTAGTTCCCATGTCCTAAGGAATCCAGAGTTACAGTTAACTGTGTGTCATCTGGGTCCTTATGCCCTTTCCCTCTTATGCCATGCAAATTCACATTAGAAAGGGAAAGGTGGGGTTTTAAAATGTATTTGGTTTGGTTTAGTAGAAGTCAGCAGCAACTGCAGCAACTGAATCTTGCAGTTCTGCATGCTTCGAGACAAAGCTGTATTGACTAAGCTGAGGACAGTATTCAACTACGGCTTTCTTAAGGGAGGATTTTGCAGTGCAAGGTGGGGAGAGATACCCCTGTCCAAAATGTGTCCATGCATGGACTGAAATGACAGCAGCAGTTTCATTTGCAGTGAAGAAATGGTGAGTAAACGGAACCTTTGGGTAGTGTTTATTCTGTCTTCAGCCAGGCTTTCTGTGTTGTCTTGATCCAAGTTAGGAGAAAAATGACTTCATATGTGTGTGAGCATGCATTCATGTGCATGTGTATATACAGACACATATGTATGCATGGATAAATACACACGCATACATACACACTGATTCCTGCACTACAACAGTGCTGTATTCTCTGTATCATAACTAACATTTGCAAACAGCTGCACTGCAGCAACATAAAAAATAGGAACACGAGAAACCAAGTTACAAGATATTCTCTAGCCTGAATTCCATTTGCTGGGGTTTCTTAATAATTTTAATCACCTGTCTATCTATATGTTATGCACATGTCTATAAATTTATATTATCTATATATGCACATGAATGCACTCATATGCAACTTCTATTTAAGACCTTTGTTTTTGGGGACCGTGATCTGGGGATAAGATTCAGTAGCACCACTAGGTGCTACTGTAATACAACTAATTAATATTATTTTTACTATTAATAATAACAGCAGTGTTTACTTTTAGCATGTTCTTACTCTTGCCAATATATGTTTTTATATTATTTAATTTTCTTGCTCTTTGCAGCACAGATGCTTAGAGGGATCCTAATTAACTGCTCAACAATGACGCACTCTCATTTAGTTTTTCTCTCAAACTTATTTATTAGGCTTTGTTTATCAGTGGGAGAGTTTCTAGCACTGAGACTGCCAGGATTTACTCTAAGCCTCTTAGTCTGGTGTTTCCATGGCCCTGGTGCTCAGTGTAGGAGAAGCTAAGAAAACCATACATACAGGTTTTGGCCCTCTTTATTTAAAGTAATCTAGAGCAGCTGTGGGTTTTTTCTTTTTCTTTTTTCCTTTTTTTTTTTCTTTTTCTTTTTTCCTTTTTTTTCCTTTTTTTTTTTTTTTGGGGGGGGGGGTGTGGTGGGGGTGGAGAGAAAGGCACCTGATTATTAAATAAGCTGAGGAAAATGCTGATTTTTGGCCACAGCCAAAGTTTTTTATTTGTTTGTTTGTCTGAGACTGCATAGCTGGATTTCAACATATTTTCAGGGCATTTCTCTGAACCAACCAATTCCCATGAGTAATAACAGGAACACCATTGTCTGATTTTGCCAGTAAAGGCTTCCCCAGAGACCTACAGCCAAAGAAAGCCAGAAGGTGTAGGAAGGCATTGTCTCTGTGGCTATCCCCCCCACCCCTGGTGCTCCTCCAGTGTTCAGACCTCAGACCTGTGTAAGACAGTCTCTGCTGTCCTGCACCTGGAAGGAAAAGGATTGTTCCTGGCCTCTGTCCTGGTTACAGCTATCAGTGGTTTCTTTCTTCTTTTTCAGAGAATACATTAATTCGGTGTTTGGGTTTTTTTAGCCTTTTCTTCCTTCCTTTCCCTCTTTCTCCCTGCCGTCTTTCCTCCTTTTTTTTTTTTTTCCTCTTTCATTCTCTCTTTTCTAATTTTTCTAACAGGTGAGGTCTCCTCTTGCTAACTCACCACCTAATTAGAGTGGTGAGAATTAGCTGCATTCACCCTGGCTTTAGTCCTAGCAAGAGTGTTAGAGAATTGGCCCACTTTTCAAGGTGCCAGATTGGAGGCTGAATCCAGGTGTGGTCAGAGGCGAGGGGATTATTTTCCTCCCATGGGGTGCAAACAAAGGCCTGAACTAGGGATAGATGGGGTGGGGACAATGTTGCCTGCAGGAGGGCTAAACACTGCTCCTGACATCTGAGCCCTAGCCACACCACAGCACCCAGCTGTGCCACAGGTTTTGCAGCCCAAGGAGCTGAATTGTAGGAATGGTGGTGAGGGAGAGCTCTGTGGCCTACGATAAGGACAGGAAAATGTTGTGCCCCTGCAGCTCTCAACAGAATCTAGACAAACAGAACATGCGTGTGGGGAAGGATATGTGATATACTCATCTGCTGCCCTGGGGCACAGGACACTGTCTTCAGCTCTGAGGGTGCTGGAGCGGGTGGCACTCCTGTGCCTGCGGGAGCACAGTGCAGAGCCCTCAGGGAGCTGGAGCCCACTGTGCCAACCTGCAGACCTGTGTGGTTGATCCGGTGCTGAACCTCAAGCTAGGAACTCCTCAGCTCTGACTCAACAATATGGGGCAAACTATGTAAGAAACTTCTCCCTGTCAAGTTAGTACAGTTACTCAAGTAACTTGGGAGGCCTTCTTTGTACTGGCCAGTGTCTTGCCAGTACACCACCACCCTGCATCCCTCCTCTGGATGCACAGCATAAGAGCACATAGTCTTCGAGGAATGCAAGGAGTTAGGAAACAGAGGTGGTTCAGACCATCTGAAAGCCAGACTATCACAACTATAATCAGGAAGAAAAAGGGAGGGGAATGTAGCACCTGATACTTTTCTGCTGTGATCTTTCTTGGCCCCTGACAAGACTCCAGAAAACAGAATAGTGATACCATGCATATCAGTCCATGTCTTGGACTTGTGAGCTTCAGACCTTCCTAAGTTCTTCAGAAAAAGAAGAGAAAAGCAACTGGTTTTTAATTTTAGAAGGACAGAAACATCAAACATAAACTTATTATTGCTGTTTTACTTTCCCCGATGCAATAAAACTAACGGGTGAAATGTCAGAAAGGACAAGTCTGTGTGCAACGCCTCACTTAAATTGTCCTAAGAGGATAGAGTGTATGCAGTGTCTTCACTGCCATGCATCTTTTATTGTTATTTCTTTGGGGTGGGCTATAATAGAATAATTTTGGTTGGAAAAGACCTTTAAGATCATCAAGACCAACTGTTAACCCAGCACTGCCAAGTCCATACTAAACCATGTCCCTAAGCATCAGCTCTTCATGTCTGTTAAATAGCTCCAGTGACTCCACCACTTCCCAGGGCAGCCTGTTCCAGTGCTTGACAACCCTTTTGGTGAAGACATTTTTCCTAATATCCAGTCCAAACTGACCCTGGTGCAACCTGAAGCCATGTCATCTCGTTCTATCACTTGTTAATTTAGAGAAAAAAACAACACCCACCTTGCTACAGCCTCCTTTCAGGTGGGTGTAGACAGCGATAAGGTCTCCCCTCAGCCTCCTTTTCTCCAGACTAAAGAACCCCAGTTCCCTCAACCGCTCCTCAGAACATTTGTGCTCTAGACCCTTCACCATTTTTGTGCCCCTTCTCTGGACACGCTCCAGCACCTCAATGTCCTTCTGGTAGTGAGAAGCTCAAAACCAAACACATTATTTGAGGTGCAGCCTCACCAGTGCCGAGTTCAGGGGGACAATCACTTCCCTAGTCCTGCTGGCCACACTACTTCTGATATAAGCCAGGATACTGTTGACCTTCTTGGCCACCTGGGCACACTGCTGGCTCGTGTTAAGCTGGCTGTCAACTAGCACCCGCAGGTCCTTTTCCACTGGGCAATTTCCAGCCACTCCGCCCCAGCTTGTAGCGTTGTCTGGGGTTGTTGTGACCCAGGTGCAGGAGCAGGACCCAAGACCTGGCCTCATTGAACCTCATACAACTGGCCTCAGCCCATCAATCCAGCCTGTCCAGGTCCCTCTGTACAGCCTTTCTACCCTTGAGAAGATCAACACTTACTCCCAACCTAGCATCATCTGCAAACGTGATCCCCTCATCCAGATCATTGATAAAGACATTAACATAACTGGCCCCAACACTGGGGAACCCCACTTGTGACTGTCCATCAGCTGGATTTAACACAACAACTCTTCAGGCCTGGCCAGCCAGTCAGTTTTCTACCCAGTGAAGCTTATGCCTATCCACGCCTATCCATGCTAGTTTCTCCAGTAGAATGCTGTGGAAAATTGTGTCAAAGGTTTTACTAAATTGTAGGTAGACAACACCCATAAATATGAAATAGTAAGAAACAAGCCTTTGTCCTTCCCTCCAGACCCTCCAAACTTGGCTATGTGTTGCAGTTCATCTTTGCAATGAAGCTCTACCACCACTACAGCTCTTTAAAAGGGTCAGGGAATCACAGCAAAGTGGTATACAAAGGTAAAAATGTCAAGTGAGTTATGTTAACAGAAAAAGAACTACACAGTAGGTCAAGGTTTGGGCAACAGCAGGGACATTTTTGTTAAGATAATGTTACTCACAGTGGTGGTGGCTTCTTTTGTAATACATAGCTGCCCAGAGAGAATTGCCTCTATTCTCATGGAGTCAGAGGGCCATACAGGAAGGTCCAATGGGGTCTAAATGAGATATACACTGCAATTGCTTGTACAAATAAATATTTACTATATAAGCAGCATTAATAGGCTCTAGTGAAATGCTTTCTAATGCTTCACATTTTCAGGATGGTTTCAAGACAACTATCAGTGCAGCTTTTAAGAGGTAAATAGACATTTGTGCACTTGTGTTTTCCTTTAGGAAGGGTAATTACCTTTCACTCCACCAGTAGAGGGCAGAGGTTTCTGAGTTACATCCCAGACAAAGTAGCAGAGAAAAACAAGTCCAGCACAGGAGAACCTGCAGGTGACTGGTTATGTCAGTGTTGCACACAAACTAAACCCCAACTTGAGAGAATGTATGTTCAAATGCAGGCTAGAAGCAACCTTCAGGATATGCTAAGAGAGAAGGTTTGGCCTGATGGTAGTGTTTAGCACAGGTCTATGGCATGGAGGAACTGACCCATCACCTTCCACATGTCCCATCTAAGCGTGTAGAAACACAGCCTGCTCATAAGTCCTGAAGCTACCAACTGGAAGATTCAGGTTTATAAGTAGTCTACACTCAGGCTACTCGTCCCTGCAAAAAAGAAAGCTCATATAGGCCAAGACTGGACATCAGCTGCCAAACCACATGACTTTTACTGACCGTAATATGGATGGCCAGAGCCAGAGCAGGAAGCACGAATAGCTGGAGTGTATTCCTTGGCTTAGCATGCTGAGGTCAACATAGATTCAGCCACGTTGTGCCTGAGCTCGCAGCTGGCTTGTGGCTTTTTACAGACATCCCCCATGGCAGCACAAGTGTTTTGAACTGTTACTGCAGGACTCTGCCTTTGAAGGTCAGCTTTTAAAAGAAATCTAGGAATATACCAATGACTCTGCTTCAAGTATAAAAGATGCATCACAGAGTACCCCATTGATACATCAGTATTTTAAAAATGTTTAAAGTGAAATTTATTTCCTCATTTGAAAGAGCTTTTTCAACACTTGGGCAAAAGCTGTTCTCCAGCTCACAGACTTCTGAATATTCTGATTTCTCTCCATGTTCCCTACACTCAAAGTATGCCCAGACCCACCATTAAGTATTAATTTTATTCTCCTTTCTATGCTATGAAAAGGTAAGAAATTGGCAAAGCAAAACGTTAACAACAATTTAGATGTGGAGCTTTTATGTGTATGAGGGTTTTTTAAAATCCTTTTTTCCCCCAGTTCTGGTACATATGGATTCATTTTAAGCCATAACTGTCCTATAGCTCATAAAATGTGCATTACGTAGCCTTTTAGATAGAAGTCAGCAGGAACAAAGCTACTGGAACGGATGAATAAATAAATTATTGTTAAGGCTACACACACATTAGCCTCTAAATAGCAGTAGGAAAATGCACAGGGCTTCTGCAACTCAAATATCTGTTTGTACAATGATCTGAACTGTTCATGCAAGTGTTCATTTCAGCTTGACCCTGTTTGGCACAGGTGGGAAGTGCTGTGTGTCGGAGCATCTGGTAAAATGGATGGTGGCTCTGGGACAGGGGAATCCCATCCAGCAGCAATAAGAGCATGGCTGTATGGCCACAAAATGCCCACTTCCTGCTGGCAAGAGTGGCTACCTAGGGAAAACACATTCCTAATCACCTCATTAACATGAGATAGATTGCTCTGAACACGAAACCGTAAGTCATGTACAATCCTGCCTTTACATTGTGCTCTTGAATCCAGGCAAGAAAACCTGTGGCAAGGCTGAGACTTCCCAGCACTCAGCATGCCCCGCTGCTCCTTCTGCCTTTCCCCTTCCTGGTGAGGGCACACACATGGCACAGTCCCAGAGATGCACTGCAGTACAAGTAGAGGCTCCCTAGCATACACTGGTTTTTGGTCTACAGGTTCCTGTACTTGTGTTTATTTGGCACAGAAAAGTTTCAAAATTCTACATATTATGTTCACTCTGGAGAAGTTTTTAAGCCATTCAATCTTACCTGCACTCCTCATCATCTCAGTCTTGCTCCCCTGCAAGGTCTGTCTTCTTCTGGCGTGCTGTCTCACTGATCTTCATACCTCCTAGAATTACAAGTTGTCCCTTTTCTGTGATAAACTTAACTGGATCTGTTTTGCTCTCACTCCCAATTTTTGGGCACAGATAGGGCCTTCTGAATGCCATGGCCCAAGACAGGATGTGCCTTCCGCATGCTGTTAAGCAGCCTGTACTAAGAGGCAAGGCTCCATCAACGTTGCCCTGGTGTGGAGGAGCAGGATGGGATGCCATCCATGCTCTGCAGTCGTTACTGCCCTAATGGGGCCTTATAACAAAGAAAAGCGCAGGCTGAAAGTGATCTGAAATGGGCTGGGGTTCATCAGTAGGTATCCTTTTCACCGATCATTGTTCGGCAGCAATTTCTACCCGGTGGCAATATTCCTCTGCTTTGCTCACAGCTGAAAATAACTCTGTAAGTGCTTCAAAGGGGCTCCCTTTTAACTGAGATGAGCACCTTCCCAAATGATTTTTGTTGTGGTGAGTGTCTCCCCCTTGGATAAAGAGAATACGGTGTCTTCCCTCCCATTTCTTTTCTCTGCAGTGTATAAACCACTGCAAAATATGGCTTATTGTGCATGTGCTCTTCCATGCCCTTTATTTCCATAATAGACTCTCTGCCCACGTGTTTGCTAATATTTCTACCTCACTACATAAGCTGGCAGATGCCCAGAGTGTTGGTGCCCGTGACATAATTCCTTCTCCTACCCCATGCAGTTGCAAGGCAGTACCTTGCCTGCAGGGTGGGCATGGAAAAGCACAGATGTATCTAACCTGGCACAAGCTGTTGTAGCACCATGACAAAAACACCTGCCCTT
The DNA here is from genome assembly GCF_020740795.1 of Apus apus. Classification (NCBI taxonomy): domain Eukaryota; kingdom Metazoa; phylum Chordata; class Aves; order Apodiformes; family Apodidae; genus Apus; species Apus apus. Next base: position 71,929,756 of record NC_067284.1, on the reverse strand, counting down.
TCCATAGTAATCTGCTCAGCTGCTGGTGTTCTCTGTACTGGGAACAGAAGGTTAAATCACCACTTTGCTTCCTGTTGTGTCACCATTTTAACTGTTTGCATCAATTATTGAATACACTTACACAGTAGTAATGCCTTTGCTGTGATTGACATGGACCTTTGGAAATCAACACTACAAAATTCTTGAAGTGTGGTCCTCATCCCTAAAGCTTCTAGTAACTGCCTGCAGACTTGTGGAAGTATCTGTCTCAAAAAATGGCCAAAACCATGTCTGTAGATCTCTGACAAGACAGCAGAGTTAACCTAGAGCCACCACTGATAAGATCCCCTGCCTTCAACCCCTGAAAAGCAGAACAGCAGTAGAAACAGTATGAAGTTGTAGGAACAACCATCAGTGCTCCTTCCAAACAAATAATAGCCTCTTCCTCCTGTAGAATATGACAACGTTCTATGTATTTTTTTCAGTGCTCTTACCCATCCTTTGAAAATGAGCAGCTTGTTGCTAAAATGCATTAGAGGAAGGGAGATGACAAATTAAAATGCTTCTCCTACATTGCAGATCCTTGTCTGTATTACAGCATTTCTGTTGAAATATCCAGTGCTGGTACCATCCATCAGAAAGAACGGTAACCCCTTCAGGGAATTTCAAATTATGTTTAGTGATGTAAAGAATGCAGTTCCCAGGGTGTGACAACAACCAGTTCAAAAATAAAGTCTGAAGGATGGATAAAGGTCAGTTGTTTAAGAACTGTCATTGAGTGAGAGTTTCATCATAGATGCAATTCTTCCTGCCGAGGAGTCTTTCTATGTGTGTTACTTTTTTTTGCCTCAGTTTCCTGACATGTGAAAATGAAACCATGTCCTATTGTATCAGACCATGGGGATATCCGAGTAATGACTCTAAAAAGCATGTTGAACATGCAAAGTACTGCCCTGTTTAAGGGCTATCATTGTTATGAATTAAAACATAAACACCCTGAAAATATTGGTTTAATGTACCTTATTTATTGTTTGCTTCTCAGACTTCTTTAGAAACAAAAGGTTCCAGAAAATGAAACCTCTTTTCACAATGAAAATCTCTTTTTGTGTTATTTGCTTCCCAGAGGAAGCAAGTCTAGAGCTAAGGCTAATAACTGTGGCTACTGTCTTCTCATCTGGAGTAACTCAGAGGCTGATGTGGTTTGTGATAGCAACTTATGATTTAAGGGCTCTGATCCACACCTAAGAACCTCAAGGAGCTCCTGGTTAGATTCAAATGCTAATCTCTCAAAGGTTTTGCAATTTATTTTTTAATGGTCCACCTCTGAGGCATTCATCTTACACTTGGACTATTATGTTACCTGGATTAAAAAAGATGCTAATAAGAGTATTAGCCAGGTTCTTACACACAGAAAGCTTTTGCAATTACAATACCTCCTGAGTCACTCATGCAGGGTCCTGGAAAATACAGAGCATTTTTGCTTTGCAGATCCTGGTTGTTTGGGGTTTTTTCTTTGTTCTTTGTTTATGTTTGTTTTTTTTAAATCTCAAGAAGTGCTTAAAGTTCCTTGTTAAGAGATTTGAAAAATGTATAGTCCTTGTAAATTAAATACTACAAGTTCTCAGATGAGTGATCCCTAAACATTTATTATTCACACTAATACAAATTAACTCTAACTCTCTGGAAGATTTATAGAAATTAAAAGACTTCATATGCATAAGGGTGATGAAAATATAAACTCGTTCATGAAATCTTCATATGCAACTTTATATTTCAGCAGTATATTTATGTCTGGTGTGCTCTGGGCTCCAGGAACCTGCCACCATGGGGGCTGTGCCCTGAGGCTGTGCCCAGCCAAAAGTGGGTTCAGCTGCCCGGGGGACAGCCTCCTGCCCAGACCTGTCCTGACACTGAGAGAGGCTGTGCCTTTCCGGGTGCTGTCACGACCTTTGGAAAGCCATAAATGCTTTGCTCCTGTGCCTATGATATCTCCATGCAGCAAGAGAACTGCAAATGAATGCAGGACTGGGGCAATTTCCTTGCAAATAGAGAGGAAGGTGCCGGAAGGATGGATGCGGATGGTCCTGCTATGCTGGGGCTCGCTTCCCTGCCGGAGAACCACAGAGGCTGCTGGGATTTGAGGGTCATGGTTCATGGAAGAAATTTATGTTATAATTATATATCTCCATTCCCCTTGGCTGGAATCCTAGGGAATTAGGAGTTTCTCTACTTTTGATAGCAAATACACCATTTAGGACAGTGAATAGGTACCCTTGGCATTTAATTGCTACCTGTGAGTTGCAAGACCACTGTGGAAATAGAAACAGGTGGAACTCTTTCTAAATTAATTTTCTTTTTTAACTATCAAAGCCACTCCACACAAAGCTGCAGCAACTTCAGCAACTGTCTTGGTTGCACACCAAGGATTTCACTGAGAACATGTTAGAGGGAATCAGAAAGCAGAGAAAAGGTCACAAATAAGCACCTTAGGAACAATGAAAGCTTTTCTCCATGTAGCAGTGGGAGAGTTGCTAGAAAAACTGAAAAGGTATTAATCAGAAGTGGCTATAAATCCTCTGGAGTTTTGCTCTTATAAAACTCCTCAGAGAAAGTCTTGAAGGAAATGCAGGTCAAAGCCCAAAAAAGCTCTTGATCAGAGATTGCTGGAGGAAAATCTTCCCAGATGCCATTTAATAGGCAGCAATCACCCCAGGAGTGGGAAAGCCAAGTACGCTTGAAACATGGTTGCAGTTCCTAATAGGCCTTGTCACACTTAAGGCACTGCAAGCTCCATCCAACGAACAGCTGAAGCTGGCTGGCGATTCATAAAGCCAACAGTTTAAAGTTTATTATGATGAAAGCACTTAATGACAGCCATCGCTAGGGGCCCATCATTTATAAAGCTGTGCTGAGTATTAGACATGTAGCATGACCACCAATTTTATGTCACAATTGCTACCATAAAATGACCTTTGGTGATTTTTACTGCATGTGGTGGACAGCTCTTCTTTTACATTAGTGCTCTGTGGCTTTTCTTTGCAGACTATTATGCTGTCTAAAGCTTATTTGGCACTGTCGTGAGTCTCAACCCTTGTTATTACCCCGAAGGCCTGTCTAAAGGAAAACTCTCATGTTCTATTATAGCACTCCAATAATTTACAGATCTTACCATCCTTGGTTAGCGTCATAATTTAGTGCAGATATTCCTTCATTGTTACCACATTTAATAAAATCCCTCTGTTTCTACAGCCCACACTTAATTTCCTATTTGGGCCATTGAAATACATACACGCTCCTGCATTGTGGAGGCACGGATAACCGGTTTTAATTTTTTGTTGTCAATTGAAAAGAACAGTAAGCAAAAGCAGTGAACAGTAGTTAACCTGGGAGAAATCTCCTTAAAGCTTTAGGTATAAATGCTAGAGATAGCACAAACATCAGACATAATTTCAGTGCATAAAGCACAAACATACATTTGCATGGCAACAATATTACTAAATTACCTTTCAATTTTTAGACCTACTTTGTATACTTAGGAAGTGTTTGAATATACCAGCACTTTACTGTCCTGATGTAAAGCATTACCAGTAAAGTGGTCTGTCCATGCTACACCACCTTTAAATTGTATATATAATTTTATAAATGATATAAAATCTGTTTCTAGTCCATGAAAAAACACACTAGCATTGCACACTGCAATCTTGAGAGGATTTAAGATATGTGATTTCTGCTGGTACCTACTGTATTGGGTTTTATATAAAGCTTTTTTCAATAAGGTAAATTGTTACATGACAAACTCATCTTCCACCATTATCATCTGCTGTTTGTGTTTAACAACAGGAGTCCTGGTCTAACAAAACTGTTGTAATGGCTGTACAAATTACTCAGCTGAAAGCTTTTCACCAAACCAAACAGTATTAATCAGCAGTTCTTAGGAAGGTGCTAATTAAAAACAATTTTCTTCCTCAGTTTGCAATACTAAGCCATCTTCATTTGCACAGTTTCCAATATACAGCTACTGTATACACTCACACTTCAGGGCCTCTATTAACTATTGAATCTCCTATTACCTATTTCATTACATTCCTGTCTCCCAAGTTTAGAAACTTGTTGACATTTTAGAAGTCACAGCACGATATGTTTAATAATTTCACAAGTACGTTAATTGCAGTCAGAGTTAAGAAAAAATAGCAGGTCTTTCAGCACGCAGGCTCTGGCAGGGCACAACACAGGCTGAACGTTCAAATCCTTTTCTGCTAGCATAACCTCTCACCCAGGGGCAACATTTCACGACTGAATGGGGAAGGTGCCTAATGCAGAGAACCATTTAATTTATTCATTTTTTCATTTATTTTTCTCATCTTTAATAAGCAGTCTCCTACAAGTGACACCGTGTTGGTTTTCTGCAGGGAAATGCATCCAAAATAAAACATACTTTCTGTTACTGAAGGCCTATTGCTCCTTCACTGTCGTCAGCCACGACAGCTCTTTGTTTTTGGGGGCTTGGCATCTGTTGAGTTTAACCCAGATTCAAGGGTCAAGATGTTTCTTCTCAGGCTGTGGAATGCCATCTGGACTACTGCTCTGTGCATCTTCCCTCTACTTTCCACACACTTTCCACACAAGAAGACAATGAAGATCCAACGCCGCTGTTGGACAGAGATGGGAAATATCCAGCTTTTACCCAGCCACAACAATAGGCTGGGCTTTTTGGCAGCAAGCCAGATGCTGACTAAGCAAGGAGCCTTAATAGGCTAAACCCTTGAAAAATGGGAAAGAAAAGTTAGGTTTGTTACATTAAGCTATTTGAACAGAGTCCACAGGTCAGAGAGGGAGAGGGATCTTGCCGAGGAGATGCTGCACTTAGTCTCACAAAATCTGGGGTCAGTTCTAGAGTACATTGGTTGCTTTCTAAACAGCTACAGGCAAATGAGACAGCAATACTGTCTGTGCCTGTCAGGCTCCCTTGTGTGAGGAGTAGGCATGATTTGGAGTATGTGTGTGTCCCTTTATTTAAACATTCAGCTGCAAATTCACTAAGTAATGTATTTGCTTTCTTTTAGCTTTATGAGGTTTTGCGTCAGGGTGCTCTCATTTTGGCTGGGTTAAGTAAGTGCTAGTGCAGTGCAGATGAGAAGAATATTGAAAATCAGCTTCTAGAACCATCTTTCAAAATGTGATGGTGTGCTTGCAACCAATGTTAGGCTGCTGATCTATGAAAGTGAAGGGATGACAAGCCATCTTAATCAGGCTCAGGAGAATCTAAAAAGTGAACCAAAAGATAGAAACTGACAAAATCATCCCTTTCTGAGGAAACAACACAGGATGAGCATGCTGCATAGAAAACATTTCAGATAATAGCACCAGTGAATGTTGTCTTACCCCTTCCACCAGCATCTCAAAACATTTCACAGGAGCTAAAAGAATTTCCAGTTTGACATCACTGTTCATACTGTTCACTCCCTGACCTAAGAAGAAGAAAACTGTGCCCACAGAAATCCAGGCTAAACTGTGCATTTATAATTTACCCCATGAAAAAAACAGAGACCTGTCTACTTCTCTCTTGCATTAGGGAGAGCAGGTGAACAATGAGAATCAAACGCTGCTCTGTTTGACTTGCAATGTGTTGCTGCCTTTTCCCTCTTCCCTCTGCCATATCAGCTGTGCCACCTGCCATAACAAGAGGTGGATCAAAAGCTCCACCCACTGCATCCTCTTTTGTTCAGGAACAGGGAAGGAGAGTTGCAATGGAGATATAACACTTGATAAACACTATGCAGCCAGGCTCAAGATGTAAGGATGCTTTTCACGGGGGGAACAATTTCAATCCTGTCTCCCTCCTCACATAAACATGTAGCCATTAAGCCACAGGCAAAATGTGAACGACTTGTCTAATAAGGATTTTGCAGCTGGACTGGTACCTGGGGTAGGAAGTTCTCCTGCCTCATCTCACATTCTTAAGATATTTTTCACTTCAAACTTATTTCCCAAATAGAAATATTTGTCCCATTGTTCCAGAATGCTATCTGATAGGACTAGTTTGTAATTTTAGGAAAGCTTTTGCCAGATGTCACAGCAGGAAATGGAATATTTTTTTCCTTGGTCTTTTATATTCTAAAGCTCACAACTCACTGCCAGTGGCATCAGCTGCACTAGGGCTACACCCAGGGGGATGGATGTCCACAAGAAGAGCATTTCTCTCAGCAATTTTTTCTCTGAGAAAGGAGGAAGAAAGAACGTTGCTCTAGAAACTACCAACATATATGTAAAGGAAAACTTTCATCAGCCTAACATTTCCATTCTTGGTAAAGACAGTTTAGCTCTTTCACCGTGTCGTTCATCTTTGAAGTGTTCTGCAAACACGAAGTAATTAAGCTCAGTATTCTGTTGCAGAACACAGTAAGAGCTTTTATCACTAAAAATACACCAAGTATCAGAGACCAGTTAAAGCACATCACATGAAAGGCTCTGAGAGATTTTATGAGCATGATTTGGTACACTGCCTTTTCTCAGTGAAGGCACTTGATGATTTAATAAACACTTTAAAATAAAAATGTAAGAATTCAGAAACATAAAATAAAAAAGTAAGAATTCAGAAACAAATCTTCACGTCCCTACTAATGCAAAGGATTCCAAAAAAGAACACTATTAGTGTCTCATATGCAGTAAATCCTACATCTGTGACTTTCCAACACCCATTTTGAAGCAAAAAGGATCAAGAAGAGAGCTTGCTTATATACCTCTAAAAATATCTACACAGACAAAACCTGCAAGCACTTATGTAGATGAGTAACTTCACTGCCTGTGGAGCTCCAATGTGAGTTTGCAGAATGAAGCCTAAATGCATCTTTGGTAAACAAGCCATCAATTACACACTTTAGGGATGGCAGCACCTGTGCAAAGCCTTCAACTCAAACGACAGACACTAAAGAAATAGAAAGCAATTATCAGCTACTAATTTGAGTAAAACTGTTATCTTCTTAGAGCTAAAACCACAATTTTCAGTTACACTGGTTCTACTTTTAGCAACTAACAATCTTTATTAGATTATTGTACAGCAGACATTCAAGCCTTCACAAAATTAAAAGGTTCACAAATTTTAATATTTCACTATTTTTCACACTCCTTTGTTGATTATAAAGACTTCCTTGTACATGTTTATAGAGAAAACAAAGGCACTGCTGTGTGGGACAAACAAAACAGAACTAATTAAACTAACGCCACCTTCACAGCAATTTTAAATTACCCCCAAATGCTTTTGATTTCTTACTAGACATGTATCTTCCAACAAGAGTTTGAATATGAAACTCATACCAGCTAAAAGGGAGACATACTCCTCAGTTCTAGGATAAATGGTTGGTTTGCATTGCCCCTGGTCTTTATCCAACACTGAGAATAGGCTGCTTTTTATCAAAAGAGGAATAAATTGCTGTTATTGTGATGTTAGCCCATCACTTGGAATTGCAATTCAAGTTTTTTGTGAGGAAGAAATGTATGATCTAACTGCGACTTGACCTATGCCTTCTGAGATCCATCTAGGTGCTCTAATGGAGCATAAAAAGTATTGAATACAAGGGCATGCAAACCGGTAGTGAAGAAATTTGTTTGAGAGGAAGAGCAAAGAGAAAGAGACTTTCATGAGCTCATGGTTTACATGCTGCCCGATTTGTTAAATATGGAAGAACACATTGCCTAACTGCAGTTCTTATAATTAGTGTATTTTAGCATGATCCTCTACACTTCCTTGCATCTAGAACCTCCTTCTCTCAGTCATGGTCTCTGCCACTCTCTTTTTTCATTATTTTGAAAGTGTTGTGGTTTAAGAGACTGTAGAGGATTCCTTAATGATCCAGGTTGTTTTCCTGATAAGTCATTAAAATGGTCTATTAAACTGTTAAGAAAATAAGAAATTGCTCCTGTTTCTTTGTAGGATTTTTCTCTTTCCCAGTACAAGAAAAGTCACATTAAATATTTATCAAATACTTGGGCCACAATATATCACAGTCTAAACAAATTCAAGGGAGATAGTTTGATTACACTACAAAAACATTTAGTTGTTACAGGGTTTCTCAGAACTGATCTGAAAAGGATGTATTTTTTAAAAAGAGATTTCTAGGACAGTAGCATTTAGATTTTAGTCCTGATAAAGGCTCACTTTCCATTCATAGTCAGAACCTAAATGTGCTCTTCTTGTACCTAAACAGATAATAAGCACTCAGCACACTCCCCCTTCTTGACACAACACACTGAGACTAATCACACATAATTGGAGAGGAGGAGCAGAGGGGCTGGGCAGGCTATTGTGTCCAAAGGACAAATGGTCAGTTTATGAGGCTTTTGTCTGATGCATAATTTCTTATGTATCTCCAGGAGGAAAAGTCCTGCTGGAAAAAAACATATATATATACACACACATAAAAAATATCTTCAACACTGACTCAAATGAGGACATTTTGATCACGGATAGAAAAATTAACAGTGGAATTTAAAAAAGCAACCATCCAACCAGCCAAACAAAAAAGGCAGAAAAATCCAAGCATTCAATAGGTGCACCTTTAAAAGATCTTAAGACAACTAATTCCTTACTAATGAAACGTGAATGCACTTATAACTTTATAACCAATTATATAACCCCACACAATATATTATTAACACATCTTTCAGATATACCCCAAAAATCACATATAAAGAGATTAACAAAGTACATGCAAGTTGAAAGGCACAAAGAGAAGGAAGCCAGCTTTACACCTTTGTTAATACATACATGTGAAGCCTGATCAGTTTCAGGCCAGACTATAATTAGAAAAAAAACTTCTAAAATGATACAAAAAAGATGCCTCAATGTTTATGCACTGTGAAACAAGCCATGTCTTCCTCAGCATTTAGATTAGAAACATTTCTCTAATAATGACTCAGGAACAAAAGGGGGGGAAATGAACCCTCCCCACTCCCTGTCCATCCACATACATGGAAATTCTCAGTAGTAGACCTTAAAACAAACAAAAAAGTATCATCTTCTATCTGTGTTTGGTTAAAACAAGAAGAAAAGGGTAATGGAGGTTTTCCTCATATGTATCTTTCTCTTCATTTTTCAACTGCAAATGAAAACAGGATAAAGCGAAAGTGAGCAAACCATATCAAAGCATTTAAAAAATATTGACAAGTCTTGCTTAACTATATTCCGTACTGCAAATGATACCACTGAAAATTAAACATTTCATAACTACAAAAACTACTTTCAGGTCCAATACTAATGCAGATACAGAACCATATGTCAAATATTACCAGGAGTTGGTCAGAGTTTGTAGACAAACTAATGGACATAATAAATAGTTGAACCTTACTTATTAAAGAAGTGAGGTCCTAAATTGCTGTATTAAATAAATTATATTTAGGCCTGAATTGTATGCACTAAGCAAAAGGCTAAAAGTTTATCCCTAATCAGCCTAACTATTGCTGTATATTTGGTATTTAAGATCAGCGACCGTTTCAGACCTCTGAAATGCCATAATCCTACCTGAAGGTTTACATAATTGCAAGCCACTTCCAAGGCTGTAATGCAGTTCTTGATAAGCTTATTTACTAATTCTGTTTAATTTCAAAAATTCTTATTGTAAGAGAGAATTATAACCTGATAATTAGAGTGGTACAATTCCAATTGCTAGGGCTAAGTGTACGTGTGATCTTCTGAGCTACGCTAAAGTAGTGTATTTCTAAAAAAATAATGGATGTTTATTTTCCTAGGTATTCAGGTTAAATGCAATTAAAAATACACATATACATTAAACTGAAGTATGTGGAAACTACTCATACATTTTAAAATTTGTCATAAACCCACACAAAAATATTTGCATATTTTTATTACAAGACTAGGAAAGAGATGCAAAAAAACCCGTGCCTTTAGCCTGACACTAACCATGTCTGCCCCCAAAACAGCACATTTAAAGTTAGAATTTTCTCATCCCATATTGTTTTGCCTTTATTTTCCTTCCTGTGTGTTGAGGATTTTAGTTGCTCTGCATCACAACGTTGCTTATGTTATTTAAACAAAGCTCTTTTCCATATCATATTCTTCAGTCATGAAGTGCCTCTGTGTAAGCTACTGTGTATGAGCAATTAACACACTTTTTCATAGTGGAACATAAAGCTATTCTTTAAATTCTAATCCACTTTACTAGAAGTGTTTGTGTATAATTACTAAAGTAAAGACAATCTGCTTCCCCGGATCTCTAACTTTGCCACTGGTGGTTCATTTTGTTTGCACAGGATCACCCATCAGTGTTTGCCATCCTGGCAATTTCTGCATGAAGAAAGACTACATCTTATTTGTACCTTCAA